>NW_007246710.1:260291-272921 GCF_000164805.1 Carlito syrichta | reverse complement strand
CGCTACCATGCCTGGCTAATTTTTGATTTATTGTAGAGATGAGGTCTCACCAAGTAGCCCAGGTGGGTCTCGAACCACGGGTTCAGGCAATTCACTCACCTTGGCCTCAAAGCGAGGGATTACAGGCTGAGCCACCGAGTCTGGCCAAAATTGTTTATCTTTAAAATCATTAAAAATTGGACTTCAATCCATTCTGGCTTGTAGTGTTTCAGCAGACAAGTCTGGAATGATTCTGACTGGTCTTCCCCAGTAGGTAGTCTGTCCTTTCTCTCTTGCTGCTTTTAAGATTCTTTCTTTCATACCTACTTTGTGTAGCTGGAATACTCTGTGTCTAGGGATTGGTCTTCTAATGTGATCCCTTGCAGGGATTCTCTGAATCTCTTGTGCTTAAATGGTCATATCTCTGATGTGATGAGGAAGTTTTTCTTGGATGACCTCATGGAATGCTTGTTTCAAGGTGTTCTCCATGTCCCTTTCTGCTTTGGGGATACCAATCAGTGTAGGTTCAGCTTCTTGATATAATCACACATCTCTTGGAGGCTTCACTCATTTTTCAGAGTTTTTTTGGTTTTAATTTTTAACAGATTGGGTTACTTCAATATTTTTATCTTCAAGCTCAGAAAGTCTTTGCTTGGTTGATTCTGCTGCCCATACATGTTAGTTTATTTATTTCATGGATGGAGTTCTTTATTTCCATTATTTCAGAAAGGCCTTTTTGAAATTGGCCAACTACTTTACAATTTTATTTTTGCTTCTTGTTTCTCTTGATTCTTGTTTTTTGACATCTAATCTTTGATTTTTGAAGCTGTCTTCTGAGGCAAGTTGGTCTAGGAAGTTTCCATTGCTTGTGCTCTGATTGCTGTTTTGGGGGGCACTGTCTCTTTAGAATTCTGGGAGTCACTTGTGTTTTTCCATTGTTTTTTTCCTCTTTTGTGGTGGCTCTCTTTTCCTTCTCTGTAATTTCATCACTCATGAGAGAGGGAGAAACATTCACTTATGCTGCTTGCTCCACCCTGTGGTTGGATACCATAATTGCAGGTTCTCTCTCTCCCTGTACTAAACTAGTTAAACTGGTTTACAGCCTGAGCAGAGCTGCTGATTCTGTTCAAACCTGAAACAGGTCAGGGCATGGGGCATCCGGAATCCCACACCTGTTGTTGCTTTCTGGTCTCTGTTTGTACAAAGAGTCTCCTGCTGGATGCAGGGTTTACTGATGGCTGGGTGTCTGCTTTCTGCCTTACCGCACAGGAGCAGCGCCAGTCTGCTTCTCCCCAGGTAAATTAACCCTGCATGTAGCTCTCTTCCTACTTGGAAGAGGCCGCCAAGATAACAGTGACTGGTGGGTGTGTCCATTCCTCGTTGGCAGGTTCTGTTCCTGCTGGTTTCCTCTATGCTGCTAAACTTGTTGGGCAAGATTCTCTGTCCCCAGGGAGGGGGGAGGGTGACTCAGTTCAGTGCAACCCCAAATCACCTCCCTTTCTTCTCCTGGTGTGATCTCAGCTCCTATTCATGTCTAGCTCATGCCAGTTTTTGTGTTCTTTGTGTTATCAAGGAAATCCTTGCTGGCTGCAAGGAGTTTCACCCTTCCAAACATGTTCAGGGTGCCTTTTTTAATCTGGAGCTGGATCTCTCACTAACTGCCCTGCCCTGCAACAGAGGTACTGGTCTGTTGCCCTACCAGGTGCCAGTGGCAGGGTTGTCATTCAGATTCACCCTGCAGATGTACCTTCTTGCACAGGAACCGCTCCTCATTTCACCTGGGTACTGGTGCCTACCACTGCTTCCCAACTAGGTTTTTTCCCCTTTAAAAATGATGTTTTGTGCACTGCTAGGAGGGAGTGAACCAATTCAGCACTCAGCGCTCTTCCTCTCCAAACAGATATTTCTCTTCTGTGCTCACTTGTTGTCAGGCAGTTCATACAGGGCCTGGGATGTGGTATCTAGAATTCCACATCTGCCGTGTCTTTCTGGAGTCTACTCAGAGAGACCTTTGCTGGGTTCACAACTATCAATCCATTCAAAAGTGCTCTGGGTAATTCCATCTAAACACAGCAGAATTCTTATTCTCAGTCTTTGCTTTGTAGAATGAATCAGGAAGAATTATATTATCTTCCATTTTTTTGGAAATAGTTTGAGAACAGTTGGTGTTGGTTCTTCTTAAAAATTCAGTAAAATTCAGCAGTAAGGCTATTGGGATTTACTTTGTGGATTTTTAAAATTACTCATTCAGTCTCATTACCTGTTATTGGTTTATTTGTGTTTTCTATTTCATCTTGGATTTCTCTTGTTAGGTTATATATGTACAGAAATTGGTCCATTTTATCTAGGTTTTCCAGATTATTGGCACATAGTAGTTCATAATAGTCTCTAATGATTTTTTTTTTTTATTTCTTGATATCAGTTGTAACGTTGCCTTTGTATTTCTGATTTTATTTATTTGGGTCTTCTATTTTTTTAGTCTAGCTAATGTGTCATTAATTTTGTTTTTCCTTCCAAAAAATCAGGTTTTTATTTTGTTGGTATTTTGTATTTTTAAAACTCTATTTTATTTAGTTCTGTTCTGATCTTTATTATTTATTTACTTCTACTGATTTTGGGTTTGGTTTGCTATTGCTTCTCTAGGTTTTTGAGGTACATGGATAGGTTGTTTATTTGAAATCTTTCTTTTTTTTCTGATGTAGGCATTTATTGCTATAAAATTTTCACTTAGTAATGATTTTGCTGTATTCCATTGGTTTTGGTATGTTGTGTTTTGATTTTCTTTTGCTTTAAGAAATTTGTTTATTTTCTTTTTAATTTCTTCATTGACCCAGTGGTCACTAGGAGTGTGTTATTTAATATTCATTTATTTGTACAGTTTCCAGAATTCCACTTGTTTTTGATCTTTAGTTTTATTCTTTGTGGTTTAATAATATACTTTATATGATTTTGACTATTTAAAATTTGTTGAGACCATTTTTTGACCTAACGTATGATCAGTCCTGGAGAATGTTCCATGTACTGATGAGAAGAATGTGCCTTCTGTAGCTGCTGGATAAAATGTTTGGCAAATATCTGTTAGGTCTATTTGACCTATAGTGCAGTTTAAGTCTGATGTTTCTATGTTGATTTTCTGTATTTATGATTTGTCCAATGCTGAAAATAAAGTGGTAAAATCTCCAAATATTATTATATTTGGGTTCATTTCTCTCTTTAACTCTAAAATATTTGCTTTCTATATCTAAGTGCTTTGGTGTTGGGTGCATATACATTTATAATTGTTGTATCCTCTTGCTGAATTGTTTCCCCTTAATCATTATATAATGACCTTCTTTGTCTTCTTTTATTTTTTTACTTAAAATCTATTTTGTGTAATACAATTATAGCTACTCCTGCTCACTGTTGGTTTCTGTTTATGTGGAACATCTTTCTCATCTCTTCACTTTCAATCTATGTGTGTCTTTACAGGTGAAGTGAGTTTCTTGTAGGCAACATGAACTTGAGTCATAATTTTATTCGTTCAGCTAGTCTATGTCTTTAAATTGAGTAATTTAATTCATTTTCATTTAAGATTGCTATTGATAGGTTAAGACATATGCCTCTCATTTTTGTTCATTGGTTTCTTATTTTTTGGCATTTTTTGTATTTTCTTTGTCTCATATTGTTTACTATTGTGATTTGGTGCCTTTCTACAGTGATAATGTTTGATTTCTTTCTCTTTTGCATTTGTATTTCTACTCTACCAGTGAGTTTTATACTTTTTTGTGTTTTCATGGTGATAGATATTGTCTTTTTGCTTCCAGATATAGGAGTCCCTTAAGCATTTCTTGTAAGGCCACTCTATTGGTGATGAATTCCTTCAACTTTTGCTGGTCTAGCAAAAAACTTTATTTATGAAAGATAGCTTTGTTCGGTATAGTATTCTTATCCAGCAGCATTTTTCTTTCAGCACTTTGTATATACCATTATGTTGTCTCTTGACATATAAAGTTTCTGCTGAAAAATGTACTGTTAGTCTGATTGGGATTCTCTTTCATGTGTGATTTGATGCTTTTATTTTGCTATATTTGGAATTCCCTCTTTGTCTTTGACATTTGTAAGTTTGACTGTAATTTGCCTCTGTGGTGTCCTTTATGGATTGAGTCTATTTGGGGACGTTTGAGCTTTCTATACCACAATATCTCTTTCAAGCATTGGGGAGTTTTCAGCTATTATTTTATATGCAGGTTTTCAATGTCTTTTACCATCTCTTCTTTTTTTTAAACTCTCAAAATGTGAATATTTGCTGATTTGATTGTGTCTTATATGTCATGTAGGATTTCTTCATTTTTTCTTTTATTGTGTATGTCCCGGTGGGCTATTTCAAAAGACATGTCTTGAAGGTTAAAATTCTTTCTTCTGCTTGATCTAGTCTATTGTTGAATCTCTCAATTTTATTTTTTCTTTCATTCATTGGATTCTTCAGTTCCATGACTTCTATTTGCTTCTTTTTTATGATATCTATTTCTTTATTGAATTACTAATTCACATCGTGAATCAATTTCCTTATTTCTTTGTATTATCTGTGATCTCTTGTATCTCATTGAATTCACTTGAAATCATTACTTTGAATTTCCTTTCTGGTATTTCATAGATATTTTTTCTTTGAGTCTGTTACTGGAGATTTATTATGCTCCTTTGAAGATGCTGTGTTTGCTTGCTTTTTTGTGTTCCGTGTGTCCTTATTTTGATATCCATGCATGTGGTATACCTGTTGCTTCTTCCAATTTTATGGAGTAGCTTCCATAGTGAATGCCTTTTTCATGTATTGAAGAAGTTGGTTGGTTAGGTTGCTTTTGCTTTGTTTCTAGGTGGGCACTCTGGTTTAGTCTCCATACAATTATTTCAGGTGTAATCCACATCAGCAGTGTCTATAAATTTCTTATTGACTTAGGCTACATCTCTTTGTGGAGGCTGTGGTAAGGGTTGATGAGGATGAGGTCACCAGGCAAATTGATCCTCAGGTTCCTATACGGTCCACGTTGGCACTGACAGATTGGCAATGGGCTGGGCTGGCCAGTCCTTGGGTCATCAGGTGGTGTGCATGGGCACCAGTAATGTCAGTGGTAAGGTGCACAAGTACTCAGGTCCCTGGGCATAGTGTGCAGGCCCACTTTTCCCTTTGGTCCTGTCCAGTTTGGATGGACACCAGCAATGTCTGCAGCAGGGCAGGCAGGCCAGTCTTCAGGTTCTTGGCAGGGTGCAGTGATGCATGGTAACCCTGCTATTAGAGGGGCTTGAGGTTGCTGTCAATGGTGGCAGCCTTGAATAACCTTCTGTCAGGCTCTGGAGAGCACATGCTTTCATTTCTATGTTCTAGGAGCAGCCTTATTGATGTGCTGGACTCCCTTTTCCCTAGGGTGTAAGCCACTGTATGGGTTCACGTGCCTGTAATGCAGCTGCACCACTGGGTCCAGTGGGTTCTGTGTTGCTGAAGCCCTCTGAGTAAATACATGGTGATGTTACTGGGGGTCTCAGAGATGTGAAAACATAGCAACTATTGGATTCTAGGGCAGCAAATAGTCCAGTGTTGGGTTTTCTTTCAAAATGGCACTGTGCTGCAGCAACTTGAGTCCCCATGCAAATTCCCTCTCTGTAGCAATGCAGTTGTGTGGACTTCAGTCAGCACTCTATACTAGGCACAGGGCCTGTGGGTTTGAGGGGATCTTCTGTAGGTAGGACTGCAAGTGTCTGTTGTGGGAATGTGGTTTACTGGAGATTTCTTACTTACCTTTTCTTTGCAAGAGGAAGTCTCTTCTGACTCCAAGCCAACTGCCTTGCTTCCCTCTTTATGCTACCATCTTGAGATTTCATGCCTCATGTAATCCTTGTTATATCCCTGCAGCATTCTCCTCTAAATGTTTTACTTGATGTGTGGTTATCTGCTCTTTGTTTTGGTCTTTCTTTGTGGAGTAGGTGAGTGCTGAGCACCTCTAGACAAGCATCTTGATGACATTCTCCTGTACTGTTTTTGGTGAACTGTTTTCTACACTGTGGCCAGCAGAGCTTCTCCTTACACCATAGCCAATAGAACTTTTGCAGAGAGTTCTAGAATAGTCCCATGTGTGCACCACTCTATTCTTAGAGAGGTTATAGAGGTGTATGGGGCCTTGTCTAGATGCAACACTCTGAAGTCAAAGACTATGCCTAAGATTGATTGAGTTATTGATTCACATTTACTTAATGAACATTACTTAAGTGTTTATTTTGAGGTCCTTGAGCCCGTGACATAAAGGAAGGAGTCAGATCTAGTTCCTTCACTTAAGTGACCTCTACTCTAATAGGGGTAAGGATGTGGACTCTTCCAACTTGAAATCTGTGCCTTGTCTTCAATCTGTATTAGTCAGAATTTTCTAGAGAAATATAACCAATAGAACACACACACACACACACACACACACACACACACACACATACATATAGAATTGACTCAAGTGATTATGGAGAGTCCAATCTGCTCTGTGTAAGTCCAATCTGCTCTGTGGACTGGCAGAGAAAGTCATTGCTTCACTTTGAAGGCTCTGAGGCGGGAAGATGGCCAATTTTTCAGATGAACCCCAAAGGCATTTTGCTGGATGATTTCCTCTTACTGCAGGGAAGGTTGCTGCTTTTTTGTTCAGGCCTTCAATTTACTAGATGAAGTACACCTGCATTATGGAGGGCAATCTACTTTATTGATTACAATGTTACTTTCATCCCCAAATACCCCTCACAGAAGCACTCAGAATAATGTTTGACCAAATATTTGGGCATCTCATGACCCAATACAATTGGCATATAAAATTCACCATCACTAGTTCATTCCTTGTCAGCTTGGCATCCATACATATCTTCAAATAAAGACAATAACAGAATCATGCTTCTACCTAATATGATTAAGATAATTGTAGATACACAGGCACTTGTAAGAAATAGAGGTCCCAGGTACCCTTTACACAGTTTTCCCAATGGTGACATTTTATAAAACTGTAATACAATTTCAAAACAAGTATACTGACATAGATACAATACACCAATCTTATTTATTGTCTTCAGTTGTACTAATAGTCATTTGTGTGTATTTAGTTTTGTAGAGTTTTATAACACAGGTAGGCTGATGTATTTTCCACCTCAGTCAAGATACTGAACAGTTGCATCACTACAAAGATCCATGCCTCTTGTTACCCTTTTATAACCACACTTACCTATCTTTTGCCATTTTCTCCAATATTTGGCAACTGTTAATCTGTTCTCAGTTTTAAAAACGTTATCATTTTAAGAGTGTTACATAAATGGAATCATACATTATGTGATCTTTGGGATTGGCTTTTTCTTTTTACTCAGCATAATTCCTTTGAGTTCCACTGAGTCATTGCATGTTTCAATAGTTCATTCGTTTGTGTTGCTGGGCAATGTGTCATGATATAGTTGCACCATAGTTAACACTTCATCTGTTGAATGACATCAGGGATATATTCAATTTTTGGCTAAAAAGTTTATAGTTTTACAATTTACATTAAAGTCCATGATTCATTTTGAGTTAATTTTTTAATAGGATGTATAGTTTAAGTTTTTCTTTTTCTTTTTCCATTGATATTAATTTATTTCAGCAGCATTAGTTCCTCTACTGGATTTCTTTTCACCTTTGTCAAAATCAACTGGACATACTTTTGAGGGTCTATTCCTGGGGTTTCCATTCTATTTAATTGATTTATGTGTCTATCCCTCCACAAGTACCACACTATCTTGATTACTTGTAGCTATAGATTAATATTGAGTAGAATGATTTCTCCCCCTTCTTGCTTCTTTAAAAATGATTGTTTTGGCTATTCTAGAGTCTGTGCTTTTTCATACATATTTTAGAATAAACTTGTCTGTCTACAAAAAGTCTTGCTTTAAATTACATTAAACCTATAGATTAATTTAAGAAGAATTAAATCTGTGTTCATTAACAAACTTGTTAATTCTCCCAATACATTATGTGTATAACTATTTATTTAGGTGCTTGTTATTTTGTTTCACCTACATTTCATAATTTTAAACATACATATCCAGCACATGTTTTGTTAAGTGTAAACCTAAGTATTTCATTTTCCTTGGAGTAACTGTAAATGGTATTGTGTTTTAAATTTGGTTTTCAAATGTTCCTTGTTAATGTGTAAAATGTGATTAATTTTTTGTGTGTTAATCTTGTATTCTGTGATATTGCTGAACTCATAGGGCTTTTAAAATAGATTCCTTGAGATTTTTTAATATAGATAATTATATCATCTATAAATAGAGTATTCTTTTTGTTTTCAAATTTTTATTGGTATGTATTTGTACATATTTATGGGGTATACATGTTTTGTTATATGCATAGAATGTGTAATGATCATGTCAGAGTATTTAGGGTATCTATTACCTCTGGTAATTAACATTTTTGTGTGTTGGGAACATTTCAAGTTCTCTCTTCTAGCTATTTTGAAACATACAATACAGTGTTAACTATAGGTACCCTATTCTACTGAACATTAGAACTTCTTCTCTAACTGTATGTTTGTGCCCATTAATTAGTGCCTCTTTACCATCCCCTCCACCCACCACACACACCTTTTCTGGGCTCTAGTATCTATCATTCTATCTCCATGAGATCCACCATTTTAGCCCCCACATATAGGTAAGAACATGTGGTATTTGCCTCTATGTGCCTAGACACATAATGACCTCCAGTTCCATCCACATTGCTGCAAATAACATTTTATTTTTTATAACTGAATGATATCTCTTTGTGTACATATGCCACATCGTTTTTATCCACTCATCTGTTACTGGACACTTAGGTTAATTCCATATTTTTGCTATTGTGAATAGTGCTGCAATAAACATGGGGCTGCAGGTATGCCTTTGATATATTGATTTTCTTTTCACTGGATAAATACTCAGTGGTAGGATTGCTGGATCATATGGGAGTTCTATTTTTATTTGTGAGGTTTTTTTTTTAATCTCTGTAATGTTTTTCATAGTGGATGTACTAATTTACATTTCCACCAACATTGTAACAATAGCCATTCTAGCTAAGGTAAGATAATATCTTATTGCAGTTTTGATTTTCATTTTTTTTAGATGATTAGTGATGTTGACCATTTTCCCATATACCTGTTGCCATTTGTATGTCTTCTTTTGAGAAATGCCTATTAATGTCCTTTGTCCACTTTTTAATGAGATTATTTATGTACCAAGAAATATATCTGCAAGGTAAAATATATTATTTTACTGTTGAGTTGTTTCAGTTCCTTGCATATTCTGGATTAGTCCCATGTCAGATGAATACATTGCAAATATTTTCTGCCACTAAAGTGCTCATAACTCTATTGGATACTTCCTTTGAGATGCAAACGTTTTTAGCTTAATATAGTCCAGTTTGACTATCTCTGTTATTGTTGCCTGTACTTTTGGTGTCTTGCCCAGAAAATCATTGCCTAAAACACTGCCCTGCAGTGATTCCTTGTTTTCTTTCAGTAGTTTTATAGTGTAAAGTCTTACATTTAAGTCTTTAATTTATCTTGAGGTGACTTTTGTATATGGTGAGAGACAGGAATCCAGTATCATTATTCTGCATATGAATATCCAGTTTTCCCATGACCATTTATTGAAAAGGCAGTCCTCTCCACAAGGTATATTCTTGTTGCCTTTGTTGAAAATCAGTTAGGTGTAAATGGGTGGATTTATTTCTGGATTCTCTATTTATGTGCTCTATTTTTATACCAATATTATGTTTTTTTATGGTTACTGTGCCCTTTTTAAAAATCAGGTAGTGTAGTGCATCCTGCTTGATTCTTTTAGCTCAGAATTGCTTTTATTATGCAAATTCTGTTTTGGTTTTATATGACCTTAGGATTTTTTTTCTATTTCTGTGAAAAATTACATTGGTATTTTGAGGGATTGGATTGAATCTGAAGATTCCTTCGGGTAGTATGGTCATTTTAATAATATTATTTCTTTCAATCCAAGATCATGAAGTGGCTTTCTATTTTTATTGTCACATTCAATTTTTTTCAGAAGTGTTTTGTAGTTTTCCTTATAAAGGTATTCCACCACCTTGGTTAGATTTATTCGTAAGTAATTTTGTAGCCATTGTGAATAGGATTATTGTCTTGATTTTATTCTAAGCTAGCTCATTATTAATGTATGGAAATACCACTGATTTTTATAAATTGATTTTAACTTTTAATTATATTATTTTAAAGATGTGGGGTACAATTCAGGGTTAGGTATTCAGATGTTCACTATGCAAGCACCTTTGTGGAAGAGGTATGCTCCCACTTCCCCAGGCAGACTTCCACTATTGCCAATCCCACTTCCACACTCCCCTCATGTCAGTTTCCCACTACTGTAATTCTTCTCTTATAGCATTACAATAATTGTTCAAGGTCTGCTTATGAGTGAGAACATGTGATACTCAGTTCTTTGTTTCTGTGAAAGATCATTTAGTATTATAGACTTTAAGTCCATTCAGGTTTGCTGTGAAATTCATCATTTTGTTCTTCTTTATGGATGCATAATATTCTATCATGTATATGTAACACATTTTAAAAATCCAGTTCTCTTTTGATGGGCAGAATGGTTGGCTCCATGTTCTTGCTACTGTGAACAATGCTGTGATAAACATATGTATTCAGGTATCTTTTTAATAGAGTAATTTGAGTTCTTCTGGATATACTCCCAATAGGGGGATTGCGGGGTCATATGGAAGGTCAATTTTTAGATCTTTTAGGAATCGCCACACTGCTTTCCACAGAGGCTGTACTAGTTTAAACTATCACCAACTGTGTAGAAGTGTTCCCATTTCACCACATCCTCTCCAGCATCTGTTGTTTTTTGAGTTATTTAGGATAGCCATCCTGACTGGAGTTAGGTGGTATCTCAGTGCAGTTTTAATTTGCATTTATTTGATGACTAGTGAGGCTGAACATTTTTTCATGTATCTGTTGGCTGCTCGTATGTCTTCTTTTGAGAACTGTCTTTTCATATCTTTTGCCCACTTTGTAATGGGGTTGTTTTGTTTGTTTGTTTGTTTTTTATTTCTGGCATGTTTGAGTTACTTGTAGAACCTAGATGTTAGGCCTTTGTCAGATATACAGTTGGCAAATATATTTTCCCAGTCTGTGGGCTGTCTCCCTGCTCTCTTGATGGATTCTTTGGCTTTGCAGAAGCTTGTCAGTTTGATGAAGTCTTACATGTCTATCTCTTCTCTTCTCTTCTCTTCTCTTCTCTTCTCTTCTCTTCTCTTCTCTTCTCTTCTCTTCTCTTCTCTTCTCTTCTCTTCTCTTATCATGGGGTTTTGATCAGGAATTGGTTGCCAGTTCCAATACCATAAAGGTGTTACCCGCATTTTCTAAGGTCCTTATAGTTTGAGGTTTTACATTTAGGTCTTTGATCCATTTAGAGTTGATTTTTGTGTATGGTATAGATAGGGATCTTGTTTTAATCTTCTGCATGTGGTCAGCCAGATTTTCCAGCACCATTTACTGAGTGGGTTCTCCTCTCCCCTGTCATTGGCGGTGGAGCCTTTGTTGAAGATGAGATGGCTGAAAAATTGAGGTTTTGCTTCTGGAATCTCTATCCTGTTCCATTGGTCTATATGCCTGTTCTTGTACCAATACCAGGATGTCTTGATTATTGTAGCTTTAGTCTGAAAGTGTGATACTTCCTGCTTTGTCTTTGTTTTTGCTTTTGTTTTTTGCTGAGGATTTTTTTGACGATTTGTGGTCGTTTGTGTTGCCATATGAATTCCTGTATTGTCATTTCCAGTTCTGAGAAGAATGCTGATCATAACTTAATGGGTATTGCATTAAATCTGTAGATTGTCTTGGGTAGGATGGACATCTTAACTATGTTAATGCTTCTCATCCATGAGCATGGAATATTTTTCCATTTGTTTGTGTCATCTTTGATTTCTTTGAGCAGTGTATAAGTTTTGTAGTTTTCACTGTAAAGGACTTTCACATCTCTGGTTAGGAAGACACCAAGGTATTTGATTTTTTTCCTGGCTATTGTGAATGGGATTGTATTTTTTATTTGGGTTTCTGTTTGTTTATTGTTGATGTATAGGAATGTGACTGTCTTTTGCACATTGATTTTATTTTATTATCATTATTATTTTATTTTGCAGATGTGGGGTACAATTCAGGGTTAGGTATACAGACATTGATTATGCAGGTACCCTTGTTGATGAGGTATAACCCTCCTTCTCTTAACAGTTTCCCTCAACTGCCAATCCCACCCCACCTCCCCTGACAGTTTCCCATTACTGCCAAACACTTTCTTTCTTTCTTTTTTAAAGGCTCAAGATAAAGGTAATTTATTACACTGGTGATTCGGACATTGGACATTATTCTATTTGGAATTTTTTTTTTTAATGTCAATTATATACATGTTGAGAACATTTCAGGGATAGGTATATAAACATTGATCATACAGACCCGTGTTGATGAGGTATGCCCCTCGCTCCCCTTGCAGTTTCCCTCAACTGCCAATCCCACCCCCACCTCCCCTGACAGTTTCCCACTATTGCCAATCACTTTCTTATAGCATTATAATTGTTCAAGGTCACCTTATGAGTGAGAACATATGGAACTCTGTTCTTTGTTT
>NW_007246710.1:240555-260271 GCF_000164805.1 Carlito syrichta | reverse complement strand
TCCTTCTTTATGGCTGCATAATATTCCATTGTGTATATGTACCACATTTTCTTTATCCAGCCCAGCTTCTATGGACAACACGATTGGTTCCATGTTTTTGCTATTGTGAATAGAGCTGCAACAAACATACGTGTGCAGATAGCTTTTTGGAGAGTGATTTGAGTTTCTCTGGGTATATTCCCAATAGGGGAATTGCTGGATCATATGGAAGGTCAATTTTTAGTTCTTTCAGATACTGCCACACTGCATTCCAAAGAGGTTGTACTAGTTTGCATTCCCACGAGCAGTATAGAAGTGTTCCTTTTTCTCCACATCCTCGCCAGCATCTGTTGTTTGTTTTATTAATGATGGCCATTCTTACTGGGGTTAGGTGATATCTCAATGTGGTTTTGATTTGCATTTCTCTGATGATGAGTGAGGCTGAGCCCATTTTCATGTGTCTGTTGGCTGCCTGTATATTGTCTTCTGAGAAGTGTCTATTCATGTCTTATCCCCACTTTTTAAAGGGGCTGTTTGTTTTTTTTCCTTTTGGCACATTTGAGTTCCTTGTAAATCCCAGATTTTAGGCCTTTGTCAGGTATACAGTTGGCAAATATTTTTTCCCATTCTGTGGGCTGTCTCCCTGCTCTCTTGATGATTTCTTAGGTTTTGCAGAAGCTTGTTAGTTTGATGAGGTTCCACTTCTCTATCTTCTTACTTAAGGTAATGGCCTTTAAGGTTCTGAATAGGAATTGATTGCCAGTTCCGATTTCCACAAGGGTGTCTCCTGCATTTTCTAAGATTCTTATACTTTGAGATTTTACATTTAGGTCTTTGATCCATTTAGAGTTAATTTTTGTGTATGGTGATAGGCGGGAGTCCTGTTTCCATCTTCGGGCATGTGGTCAACCAGTTTTTCCAGCACCATTTTCTGAATACGTTCTCCTCTCCCAGTGGTTGTTGTTGGAGGTTTTGTCAAAGATAAGTTGGTTGAGGAACTGAGACTTTGCTTCTGGAATCTCTATCCTGTTCCATTGGTCTATGTGCATGTTCTTGTACCAATACCATGCTGTTTTGATTATTGTTGCTTTATAGTAAAGTTTGAAGTCTGGAAGTGTGATACCTCCTCCTTTGTTTCTTTTGCTAAGGATTGTTTTTACTATTCATGATCGTTCATGTTTCCATATGAATTTTTGTATTGTCATTTCCAGGTCTGAGAAGAATGATGTTGGTGACTTAATGGGTATTGCATTGAATGTGTAGATTGCCTTTGGTAGGATGGACATTTTAACAATGTTGATTCTTCCTATCCATGAGCATGTAATATTTTTCCATTTATTTGTGTCTTCTTGAATTTCTTTGAGCAGCGTTTTGTAGTTCTCATTGTAAAGGTCTTTCACATCCCTGGTTAGGAAGATGCCGAGGTATTTAATTTTTTTGTGGCTATTGTGAATGGATTTGTGCTTTCTATTTGAGGCTCTGCCTGCTTGTTGTTGGTATATAGGAATGCAACTGTCTTTTGCTCGTTTATCTTGTACCCAGAGACTTTGCCAAAGTCCTTTATCAGTGCCAGCAGGTTTTTGACAGATTCTCTTGGATTTTCAAGGTATAGGATCATATCATCAGCAAAGAGGGATAACTTGACTTCCTCTTTTCCTATTTGGATATCCCGGATTTCCTTCTCTTGTCTAATTGCCCGAGATAGAACTTCCAACACAATATTGAACAAGAGGGGTGAGAGTGGGCAGCCTTGTCTTGTTCCAGTTTTCAGGGGAAATATTTCCAGCTTTTGTCCATTTAGCAATATGTTAGCTGTGGGTTTATCGTAGATGGCATTTACTATTTTGAGGTATGCTCCTTCTATAGCTAGGTGTTTGAGAGTTTTTATCAAGAAACTATGCTGAATTTTATCAAAAACTTTTTTTGCACTAATGAGATACTCATGTGGTTCTTGTTTCTACATCTGTTGATGTATTTAATGCCATTTATGGTCTTGTGAATGTTGAACCAGCCCTGCATCCTGGGGATGAAGCTTACTTGGTCATGGTGGATGATTTTTGAGATGTATTTTTGCATCCGCTTTGCTAGAATCTTGTTGAGTATTTTTGCATCTATGTTCATAAGGGATATTGGCCTGTAGTTCTCTTTTTTTTGCTGGATCTTTACCCAGTTGGGTTTATCAGTCTGATGTAAGCTTTGTAAAATGATTTGGGGAGAATTATATCTTTCTCAATTGCCTGGAATACATTCAATAGGATTGGTATCAGCTCTTCCTCGTATGTTTTGTAGAATTTGCTGGAAAGCCATCCGGTCCAGGGCTTTTTTTTATAGATAGCTTTTGTATGACAGAGTCTATTTCCTCGATTGTTATTGGTCTATTAATGTCTCAGTGTCTTCTTGTTTCAATCTGGGAGGTTGTGTGATGTCAGAAAGTCCTCCATTGCATTTAGGTTATCAAGTTTGTTTCCATACAGGTGTACATAGTAACCTCCGATAATCTTTTGTATTTCTTTGGGGTCAGTTGTGATTTGGTGTTTTGTATTTCTAATTGTTTTTATTTGGGCTTTTTCTCTCTTTTCCTTAGTCATTATGGTTAGGGGCCCATCAATCTTGTTACTTATTTCAAAGAACCAGTTTTTTGTTTTGTTGAGGCTTTCTACAATATTTTTGTCTTCTATGTCCCATATTGGGTTCTTATTTTTGTGATTTGGATTCTTCTGCTAAAGGTGAGGTTTTGGTGGTCTTCTCTTTCTAGCTCCCATAGATGATTTGTTAGGCTCTCAACTTCTGATCTTTCCCTTTTCTTGGTGTATGCTCGTAGAGATATAAATTCCCCTATGATAACTGATTTCAGAGCATCCCAGTGGTTTTGGTAAGATGTTTCTTCATTTTCATTTGTTTTCAGGAAACTTTCAATTTCTTCTTTGATTTCAGTGTTGACTCAGTAGTTGTTCAGGATCATGCTATTTAGTGTCCATGTTTTTGTGGGCTTTGAGGAAATATTGGTGGTGTTGATATTTATTTTTATTCCACTGTGGTCTGAGAAGGTGCATGGCAAGATTTCATCCTTATGGAATTTGTTTGTACTTGATTTATGGCCAAGGATGTGATTGATCTTGGAGTACGTTCCAGGTGGTAATGAGTAGAATGTATATTCTGCCGTTGGTGGGTGGAATAATATGCAGGTATCTATTAAGTCCATTTGGTCGAATGTCAAGTTTAGGTTCTGGATCTCCTTGTTGATTTTTTTGCCTCAGTGATCTATCTAGGGCTGTCAGTGGGGTATTCAAGTCCCCTCCGTTAATAGTGTTAGAGTCAATATCTTTTTTTAGTTTACTTAGTAGTTGTTTTATAATTGCTGGTGCTCCTGTGTTGGGTGCATATATGTTTAGGAGGGATATTTCTTGTTGATGATTTGAACCTTTTATCATTATGTAGTGTCCTTTTGCACCTTTCAAAATTTTTGGTAGCTTAAAGGTTGTTTTGTCTGATATTAAGATGGCAACTCCTGCCTTCTTTTGTAATCCATTTGCCTGAAAACTCGTTTTTCAACCTTTAACTTTGAGTCTGTATGCATCCCTTGAAGTGAGATGAGTCTCGTGGATGCAGCACATTATTGGGTCATGGTTTCTTATCCAGTCCGCCATTCTGTGTCTTTTCAGTGGTGCATTTAGTCCATTCACATTCAGGCTGATTATTGAAGTATGATTGCTTATCCCTGTCATGAGGTTCTTATAAAGTTTTTTCTTTGTTTGCTTGTTTTCTTTTGACTTTGAAGTTAATGTATGTGTGTGTTTTCAAGTTTTTTGTTGTGCTTTATTCTCTGCTGATTCTGTGCTCTGTTGCTCTCTTGGGAAGTGTGTGGTCAATCTTTTTCTTCTGTGCTTAATACCTTTTTAAGTGTCTCCTGTAGAGCTGGTCTGGAAGTTGCATAATCTCTTATTAGATGTCTGGGAAGGATTTTAATTCTCCATCACTGATGAAGCTGAGCTTGGCTGGATAAGAAATTCTTGGGTTAAATTGTTTATCTTTGAGGACTTTGATTATAGGGCTCCAGTCCCTTCTTGGTTATAGTGTTTCTGCTGATAGGTTTGCTGCTCTTCTGATTGGTTTTCTCTGGTAGATAGTCTGACCTCTCTTGCTGCCTTTAGGATTTTCTCTTTTGTGCCTCCTTTGTGTAGGTGAATTACTATGTGTCTATGGGTTGGTCTTCTCATTCAATGTCTTGTGGGGATTCTCGGTATCTCTTGGCTGGTCACATATCTGGTGAAATGGGGAAAGTTTTCTTGGATTACTTCCTGGAATACTTGCTCCAAGTTGTTCTCCATTTCCCTTTCTTCTTCTGAAATATCAATCAGGCATAGGTTCAGCTTACTGATATAATTGCAAATCTCTTGTAGGCTTTGTTCTTTCTTTCTGAGTCTTCTTGCTATGTTGTTTACAGAATGCCTCAATTCCATGTTCTGGTCTTCAAGTTCTGAGATTCTTTCTTCAGCTAGATTAATTTTGCTTTCCATGCTTGTCATTTTGTTATTT
Organism: Carlito syrichta; assembly: GCF_000164805.1. Taxonomy (NCBI): domain Eukaryota; kingdom Metazoa; phylum Chordata; class Mammalia; order Primates; family Tarsiidae; genus Carlito; species Carlito syrichta. The sequence goes on along the minus strand of NW_007246710.1, from coordinate 255,756 downwards.
CTTTCCTGGCTGAAATTTTTATTGCCAAAATCTCTGTTACAAGTTCTTTCAGTGTTACATCTTGTCTTTCTTGAGTTCTATTCACTCTTTCCAACCATTCCCTAATCCCTGTCACATTCAGGGTACAGTCTTTGATGACTTCCATTGTTTGGGCACCAAGTTTGATTTTTCAGGAGTTTTGTCCTTGGTACACTTGAAATTGCCTGAGTTCTTACTTTGGCTTTTCCTCATTTGTGACAGATCTCATTTTTCTCTTTAATTCTGTTATTCAGTGTCAGTGGGAGAGGCTTTCCCTTCTGACATTTGCTCAGACCTCTATTCTTCCTTGACCCAGGCTCTGGATTTGTTCTCTTATGAAATAGACTGGTGGATGGGAAGCTTTGCTGTCTCTTGTAGTTTTTGAAATTTGAATAAAGTGGAGGATGGGGCGCTAGGAATCAGATATCACTTGCAAATTAAAATTTGCAACAAAATCAAAAGATGAACACTCAGTCATTCACATACACACAAAAACAGAAAATGACAATAGAAGAAAGAAACAGAAAAAGAAAAGATAAATAAAAAAATTGGGGGGGGGGTATGCAGATCAAACCCTGACAAACACATTCATGCACAAAAGGAAAATATTTTTAAAATAGATGAACTGACAAGCAAAAGGTCAAAACAAATTTTTTAAATTAAAAAATAATTGAAAATTTAAAAACAAAACAAACAAACAAGCAAACAAAAAAAACCTGCCCTCTTGTGGCAGGCTCTGTAATTGTTCCTCTAATCAGGTCTCTCCTGCAGAACCACCTCTTTCTTTCACTCTTTCCTCAGGGAATGAAGCAGTGAAGGAGGAGGGACAGTGGAGGTGGGTTGGGCTGCAGGCCTCCCCTCCCACTCTCGTATGGTCAGGGAAGTCTCTGGTGGGGAGGTACGGGACTGTCTCTTCCCCAGGTGTGTAATCTCACTGGGGTGCCATAGTCAGGCCTATTCCGAAATGGAGCACTCCTATTGCAACTGACCTCCAGCCTATGCCTGGGTTTGTCCCTCTCAATTGCCGCCCAGCTGTGTGGGTCTAATGATCAGAGGATGGCTGGGAAGGAGGGGGTTTGAGTCAGCCCGGGACTCACCACTGAACTCTTTGTAGTTCTTCCTCCTCCTTTTCTGGCCACACCCTTTGTCTCACAGCTGGATAGGGGTAGAGGGTGGAGCATCTGGAACTCAGCACTTGTCAGGTCCCTGTGAAGTTTGTGCTCTCAGGATATTCCCTTTGGGCCACAATCAAGCCCTGAGTAGTTGATCCACCAGTCAAAGAGATCAGATCAAGCCGGGCTCGGTGGCTCAACCTGTAATCCCGCGCCTTGGGAGGTTGAGGTGAGTGGATTGCCTGAGCCCGCGGGTTCGAGACCCGCCTGGGCAACTTGGCGAGACCTCATCTCTACAATAAATCAAAAACTAGCTGGACGTGGTAGCCCGCGCCTGTAGTTCCAGCTACTTGGAAGGCTGAGGCGGAAGGATCACCAGAGCCCAGCAGGTCAAGGCTGCGGTGGTCGGTGGCAGCCACTGCACTCCAGTCTGGGTGATAGAGTGAGACTCCAACTCAAAAAAAAAAAAAAAGAGATCAGTTCTGTTGGTCCATGATGAGCAAGTTGGAGTACTTTCTTGCCCCGCCTTCAATATGGTGGTGGGGTACCTCTCTTGTCCTCTTCCACGGGAACTTGACTCTGGACTCCATCTGCAGCCCCTTCCAGCCCACTGCAAGGTGCTGAAGTGATGAGGCAAAGCCCGGAGTAGTCTTTCTCCTGTTTCAATTGTGTGCAAGTGCCTGAGGCAATAATGTCTCCCTGTTGCTTTTCCAAAAGAAAACTTCTGTCTATTTTGAAAAAACAATGGTGCTCTGCTTCTGTGACCTGGGAAGAGCCAGGGACGAAGTAGAGAAGCTGCAGCACCTGCTGTTGCACCAGGGGCCTGGCCACCTGCTCACAGCCCCACTTAGACTGTCTCTTTCAGCATTTCTTGCCAGGGAGGGTTTGTTAAATTAAAAAAATAAGAAAGGAAGAAAAGAACGAGAAAATGGTACTCGGCTTCTGCATCCCTGGAATTGCTAGAATCCAAGCCCAGACGCTGTGGCACCAGCCACTGCACCAGGAGAACCCTTGCCGCTAGCTCCCTAGCCCTCACTTAGTCAGCCACTCACATGCCCACTCGCTCACCAGCACCTACACAAACTTTTTCATACACTCACTCACTCACATGGGGACTCGCACAGTCCAACTGGCTCAGCCACCATCTTCCCTGCCTCCCTCTGCACATTGATTTTATACCCTGAGACTTTGCCAAAACCTTTTATCAGTGCAAGGTGGTTTTTGACAGATTCTCTTGGGTTTTCGGGGAATAGAATCATGTCTGCAAAGAGGGATAACTTGATTTCCTCTTTTCCTATTTGGATACCCCGATCTCCTTCTCTTGTCTGATTGTTTCAGCTACGATTTCCAAAACTATGTTGAACAGGAGGTGTGAGATTGGACATCCTTTTCTTGTTCCGGTTTTCAGGGGAAGGGTTCCAGTTTGTGTTTAGCAGTATGCTGGCTGTGGGTTTCCCTTCGATGGCTCTTATTATTTAGAGGTATGTTCTATGTATGCCTAGATGTTCGAGGGTTTTCATCAAGAAGGGTTGTTGGATTTTGTCAAAAGCTTTTTCTATGTCTAATGATATAATCATGTGGATTTTGATTTTACATCTGTTGATGTATTTAATTATGTTTATGGTATTACGAATATTGAACCAGTCCTGCATCCTGAAGATGAAGCCTACTTGGTCGTGGTGGATGATTTTTTGAGGTGTGTTGAATCTGATTTGCAAAAATCTTGTATGTTCATCAAGGATGTTGGCTTGTAGTTCTCGTTCTTTGTTGGATCTTTACCTGGTTTGGGTATCAATGTGATGTAAGCTTCATAAAATGATTTGGGGAGAGTTCCATCTTTCTCGATTTCCTGGAATACTTTCAGTAGGATTGACATTAGTTCCTCCTTGCATGTTTTGTAGAATTCTGCTGGAAAGTCATCTGGTCCAGGGCTTTTTTTTTTTTGGCAGTTAGTTTTCTTATGACATAGTCAATTTCCTGGATTGTTATTGGTCGATTTAGGGTCTCGATTTCTTCTTGTTTCAACTTGGGAAGGTTGTGTGATGTCAGAAAGTCCTCCATTTCATTTAGGTTTTCAGATTTGTTTCCATATAAGTGTACATAGTAGTCTCTGATAATCTTTTGTGTTTCTTTGGGGTAAGTTGTGACTTGTTCTTTTGCATTTCTGATTGTGTTTATTTGGGTTTTTTCTCTCTTTTTCTTGGTCAGTCTAGCTAGGGGACCATCAATCTTGTTTATCCTTTCAAAAAACCAATTTTTTGTTTTGTTGATTTTTTTGTATTATCTTTTTGTCTTCCATATTCTGAATATGGGCTTTTATTTTGGTGATCTGGATTCTTCTGCTGAAGTTAGGGTTTTGGTGGTCTTGCTTTTATGCTCCCTTAGGTGAGTCATTAGACTGTTAACTTGTGATCTTTCCATTTTCTTCATGTGTGTTTGTAGAGATATGAATTCTCCTCTCACTACTGTTTTCATGGCATCTCAGAGGTTTTAGTAAGATGCTTCATTTTCATTTGTTTCCAGGTATCTTTTAATCTCTGTTTTGATTTCCATGTTGACCCAGGAATTGCTTAGCATCATGCTATTTAGTGCCCATGTCTTTGTGGGGTTTGTGGGAACTTCGTTGGTGTCGATATTTATTTTTATTCCACTGTGGTATGAGAATGTGCATGGCAGGATTTCAATCTTATGAAATTTGTTTATGCCTGATTTATGGCCAAAGATGTGGTCAATCTTAGAGTATGTTCCATGTGGTGATGAATAGAATGTATATTCCATGTTCATTGGGTGGAGTGTTCTGTAGGTATCAATTAAGTTCATTTGGTCAAGTGTCATGTTGAGGTTCTGTATCACCTTGTTAATTTTTTGTCTTGATGATCTGTCTAGGGTTGTGAGTGGGTATTTAAGTCCCCAGCTATGATAGTCTTAGAGTCAATATCTTTTTTAAGTTTACCTAGAAGCTGCATGTGAAAGTTTGTGCCACTATGTTGGGTGCATATATGTTTAGGATGGATATTTTTTGTTGATGGATTGAACCTTTTATCATTTTGTAGTGACCTTCCATATTTTTTTAAATTTTTGATAGCTTAAAGGGTATTTATTTTGTCTGATATTAAGATCACAACTCCTACTTTCTTTTGTGTTCCGTTCACCTGAAATTTTGTTTCCCATCCTCTTCCTCTGAGTCTGTGAGTGTCTTTTCTGATGAGATGAGTCTCTTGGACACAATATATTGTTGCCGGTTGATATTTTATCAATTTGCCATTCTATGTCTTTTCGGTGGTGCATTTAGTCCATTCATATTCAGGCTAATTATTGAAATGTGAGAGTTTATCCCTGTCATGAGGTTTTATAGAGTTTGTTGTTGTTGTTGCTGTTTGTTGTCTTTCTTTTGATTTGCAGGTTGATTTGTGTGCTTTCAATCTTTTTCCTGCATTCTTGAAAAGGGCATTGTCTTTCTTCTTTTCCTTTTTTCTGTGTTTAATGCTTTCTTAAGTGTTTCTTGTAGAGCTGGTCTGGAGGCACTGTAAGTTCTTAGGGATTGAATGTCCAGGAAAGATTTTAATTCTCCATCACTGATGAAGCTTATCTTAGCTGGGTAGGTAATTCTTGATTGAAATTGTTTATCTTTGAGAACTTTGAAGATTGCATATTTGAAGATTTGAATATTATTTCTTTCAATCCATGAACGTGAGATGGTTTTTTATTTTTATTTGTCACATTCAATTTTTTTCATAAGTGTTTTGTAGTTTTCCTTATAAAGGTATTCCACCACCTTGGTTAGATTTATTCCTAAGTAATATTTGTAACTATTGTGAATAGGATTATTTTCTTGATTTCATTCTAAGCTATCTCATTATTAGTGTATAGAAATGCTACTGATTTTTGTAAGCTGATTTTCTATCCTACAGCTTTTCTGAATTTATTTCAGATCTAAAATGTTTTGGTGGAGTCTTTATGTTTTATTGTCTTCTGCAAAGAGGGACAAATTGGCTTTGTATTTTTCAATTTAGATGCATTTTATTTCTCTCTCTTGCCTAATTTACACTAGCTAGGCCTTTCAGTACTATGTTGAATAGGAGTGGTGAAAGTGTACGTCCTTGTTTTGTTCCAGTTCTTAGAGAAAAGGCTTTCAGCCTTTCTCCACTCAATATGATGTTGTCTGTTTGTTTGTTATATGTATCTTTTATTATGGTGAGATATGTTCCTTCCGTGACTAGTTTTTTGAGAGTTTCCACCATGGAGAGATGTTGAAGTCTATGAAATGCTTTTTCTGCATCTATTGTGATGATTATCTGGTTTTTGTCCTTAATTCTATTGATGTGATTGATTGCATATATACCATCCTGGCATTCCCTGTGATAAATCTTGTTTGATCATGGTACATAAGTTTTTCATGTATTAATGGATTTATTTGCTCGTATTTTGTTGAGGATTCTTGCATCTGTGGTCGTCAGGGATATTGGCCTATAGTTTTCTTTTTGTTGTTGTTGCATCTTTATCTGGCTTTGGTGTCTGGGTAATGGTGGCTTCATAGAATGAGTTATGGAGAATTTCCTCCTATTCATTGTTTTGAAATAGTTTGAGGATAAATTTTGTTAGTTCTTTTTTAAAAGACTGATAGAATTCTGCATTGAGGCCATACAGTCCTGGGCTTTTCTTTGTTGAGGGAGTTTTTGTCACCGATTCAATCTCATTACTCATTATTTATCTCTTCACATTTTCTATTTCTTCCTGATTCAATCTTGTTAGGTTTTGTCTTTTCAGGTAGTTATCTACGTCGTCTTGGTTTTCTGAATTGTTAGCATATTATTTATAATATTCTTTGATGATCTTTTGCATTTCTGACATATCTGATTGAATGTCTTCTTTTTGTTTATGATTTTGTTTATTTGGGGTATTTTCTTTTTTTCTTTGTTTGTCTAGGTTGTAGTTTATAAAGTTTGTTTTTCTTTTCAAAAAAATTAATTTTTTTGATCCTTTCTGTTTTATCTTAATTTGTATTTTGTTTATTTTTGCTCAGATATTTATTATTTCTTTTTTTCCCACTGATTTTGGGTTTGATTTCTTCTTGCTTTTATAGTTTCTAGATGCATTATTAGATTGTTTATTTGAAATCTTTCTACTTTTTTGATTAGAAATTTATTGTTTTAAACTTCCTTCTTAGTACTATTTTTGCTGTATCTCATTGGTTTTGATATGATGTGTTTTGATTTTCATTTGTTTTTATTTCCTCTTTAATTTCTCCCTTGACCCAATGGTGATTCAGGAACATGTTTAATTTCCATGTATGTGTACAGTTTCTTTAAATTTTCTTGTTATTGATGTCTGGTTTCATTTCATTGTAGGTTGAGAAGATACTTGACATGATTTCTATTATTTAAAATGTAGGGGCCTTTTTTCCCAAACATATTATCTATCCTAAAGAATGTTCCCTGTACAGGTGAGAAGAATCTGCATTCTGCAGCTGTTGGGTAAAATGTTCTGTAAATGTCTGTTAGTTCCATTTCATCTAAAGTGCAGTTTAAATCCAGTGTTTTGTTGTTGTTGTCAATTGTTTTTAGTTGATCTAATGCTTAGAGGTGAGCATTAATGTTCACAACTATTATGGTATTGGAGTCTCTTTTCTGTAGTGCGAATAATATTTGTTTTATATAGCTGTCTTAGATGTTTAGTGCGTATATGTTTAAGATTGTTATATCTTCTTGCTGAATTTATTCCTTGATTATTATATAATAATAATACTTTATAATACTATATGATACTATAATATATACTATAATATTATATAATATACTATAATATTATAATACTATATAATAATAATAATAATACTTTATCTTTTTTTAAATGATTTTGACTTAAAGTCTGTTTTTGTTTTTGTTTTTCCTCATATCAGTGTAGGGACTTTTGCTCACTTTCAATTTCTATTTATATGGGGTTTTTTTGTTTCGTTCCTTTCAGGTTGTATGCATCTTTTCAGGTAAGATGAGCTTCTTGTAAGCAGCATATAATTTTGACATGTATTTTTTTTGAACTAGTTCAGCCTGTTTGTATTTTTTAAACAGAAAGATGAATTTGTTTACATTCTAGATTATTTTTTATTTTTGAGTGGTTATTCTTGTTATATTACGAATTGATTTTTAGTTGTTTAGTGTGTCTTTTCTTTCTTTCTCTTTCTCAATGTTCATCGTTGTGCTTTGACTATTTACTGTAGTAGTAACATTGGAGTCTTTTCTCTTCTTATTTATGTGTTTGACCTACCAGTGGGTTTTATACTTCCATGCGTTTTCATGATAGTAGATATCATCCTTTCACTTCCTGGTGTAGGGCCCCTTTAAACATTTATTGTAGGGCTTGTATAGTGGCAATGAATTCCCTCACTCTTGCTTCTCTGGAGAAACCTTTATTTCTCCTTCATTTATGAAGGGTAACTTGGCTGGGATTTTTTTTCTTTCAGCATTTTGAATATTTCATTACAGTCTCTCCTAACCTGTAAGGTTTCTGCTAAGAAATCTACTATTACTCTGATTGGGGTTGTCTTCTATGTGACTTGATGCTTTTCTCTTGCAGGTTTTAAAAACTATTTCTCTGTCTTTGATTTTGACAGTTTGACTTTAATGTGCCATTAAGAAACTTTCCTGAATATATCTATTTGGAGATCTCTGAGTTTCCTGTATCTATACATCTAAATTCCTTGCTAGACTTAGGGAGCTTTCAGCTATTATTTTATCAAATGGATTTTCTATTTCTTTTGTTTTCTCTTTGTCTTCTGTGATACCAAATTCTGAATATTTAGTCATATTATGGTGTCCCATATGTCATGTAAGTTTTGTTCATTCTTTTTTATTATTTTTGTCTTATTGGTTTATTTTGAAAGTCCTGTCTTTAAGTTCTAAAAGCTTTTCTTCTGCTTGATCTAGTCTATTCTTGAAGCTTGTAAGTATATTTTATTTTATTTTTGTTATTATAAAGATGTGGAGTACAATTCAGGGTTAGGTATACAAACGTTGATTATGCAGGTACCCTTGTTGATGAGGTGTGCGCCTCCCTCACTTGGCAGTTTCCCTCAACTGCCAGTCCCATCCCCCCTCCCCTGACAATTTCCCACTACTGGCAATCCCTTTCTTACAGTATTACAATTGTTCAAGGTCCACTTATGAGTGAGAGCATATGGTACTCTGTTCTTTGTTTCTGTGATAGATCACTGAGTATGATCGACTCTAAATTCATCCAAGTTGCTGCAATGTCCCTATGTTTGTTCTTCTTTATGAACAAGTGCATTTTCTATTTCATCCAATGAATTCCTCAATTTTAGGATTTTTGTTTGGTTCTTCTTTATGATATCTATCTCTTTAGTAAACTTTTCATTCATATTTTGGTTTTTTAAATTTCTATGTATTGTTAATGTATGTTCTTTTGTATCCTGCTAAACTTCAATATCATTATTTTGAATTTTTTTTTTTTGGTGACTCAATACATTTTTTTTCTTTGCAATGTGTTCCTGGAGAATTATTGTGTTCCTTTGGAAGTGTCATATTTCCTTTCTTTTTCATATTTCCTGTGGCCTTACATAGATATCTGAGCATCTGGTGTAACAGTTGCTTCTTTCAACTTTTTTTTGAATTTGCTTTTGTAGGGGAGGAATTTTTTCTGAAGATATAGCAATGGTGTTGGTTGAGTAGGGCACTTTGATTTTGATTTTGAGTGCATGAAGTAGTATAATCTTCATATAATTTCTTCAACTGTAAACAGTGCTAGTGGTGTCTATGATTTCCTCAGATGATTATGGTATAGCTCTTAGTGGAGGCTGTGGTGACATTTTGGTGGGGATGGGGATGCCATGTGGACCTGTTCTTGAACCCCAGTGGTTACAGTAGTAGACTTAGCATGCCGGCCTTTGGACCTCCATGGCCATGTATTCTCACACGGCTGCAAGTGGGTCCAGGTAGGTACATTCTTGACTCTCCTGGCAGCTTCCTGGGTGCGAGCAGTGGCAATGGTGGGATAGGTGAGTGGGCAGTTTTTGCACCTCTTGGCAGCAGGTGTTGTGTAGGTGATGGCAGTAGCAGTGGCAGGACAACCCTCTCACTCCTAAATGGCTTGCAATGGTATTGGTGGTGGTCATTCCAGGCTGTGTGAGCCAGTCCTTAGGTCCACAAGTGGCACAATGTAGGTGGATGCCAGCAGTGGTGATAGTGGCAGGTTGGGTGAGCCTATCCTCAGACCCAGGTGCCAATGGTGGTAGATGGAGCAAGACATTCCTCAGATTCCCAGATGATGTATTCAAGCACTGGGGGCAGAGCCAGGCCAGGCAGACCTGTCGTCAGGGTCCTTGGTTTTGCGTACATGTGCTGGCTGTGGTAGGCAGGGGCAAGATGATCCCCAGGTCTCCAGTGAAACGCTTGGGTAGAGGCAGCATCAGCTGTGCTGTGGTCCTGTTAATGGGAAGAGTGAGGTTGCTTTCAGAGGCAACAGCAAGAGCTAGGTGACTGTGGAGCATGCACTTTAGTTCCAGGTGTCAGTTGCACGTGGAAAGCCTGCTTTCAGGGTGTATATATATATGTGAAGGCCTCACTGCTGGGGATGGTAGGATTACTGCCAGTGACTCACCCTTTGGCCTTGGTAGTGGCAGCCAGCAATGGCAGTGGCTATGGACTGAGGAAGTCTGTCCTTGGGGCATGTGAAAATGTGCAGCAGTTCTGCTGCTGGGGGTGGTAAGGTTGATGCTAATTGCTTGTGCTTTGGCCCTGGAAACAGTGGCCAAAAGTGTTGGGTGTGGGTGGGGGAAGTCAATGGGGCTCCAGGAATGTGGAGATGCAGGGTCTGTTGGGCTCCAGGAAAAGATACAGTTTGGTGGTACTAAGTTCACAATATGGTGCCTTCTGTGGCTGCTTAGGGCTTGGGAAGTATGTGGGAGTCATCACGAGCTCCCTTTCTGGAGCAATACTATTCACACAACTTCCAGGCAGGTCCCTATAATAGTCTTAGGCCCCATGAGGGTCAGGGGTTCTCTTGTGGCTAGGATTTCAGGAGTCTTCAGTGGAAATGCGGACCATTGAAGATGTCTCACTTACCCTTTCTCTGCATTGGGGAGCCTCTCCAGATCCCCAGGTGATCCTGGTCAAGAAGACTGCCTCACTTCCCTCTTCTTCTTCGGTGCTTTTTGTCACTTCTGTTTTGAATTTTAGTATTCCGTTACATAACATATTCTAAGTGTGGTTATTTACTCACTATTTTGGTTCTTCTTTGTAAAGGAGGCAACTACCAGATGCCTCTGGTCATATTGTTTAGGTCTCTAAAAATGTTAAGTCTGGGAGGATTGTCAGGTTAGTAGGCTGGTGTGTTGAGCCAGTGGTGTAAGATGCAAAGAATTGCTCAGAAATTAGATGGGAAAAATATGGTTTATTTAGAAAGCAGATTAGAGAGAGAGAAATGGAGGATCCACCTCCCCCAGATTGGGGAAGGGGCCAAAGCTTACAGAGGAAGCATGACTGTGGCTACCTGAGGTTGAATGCTTTTTAAACGTTTCCTTTGGTGTGGGGTTAGGTCATTAAGGTGATTGGGTGGTACTTTGCTTTAAGTCATCATGAAGGGGCAGACAGATGGGTGGGTTCATCACATAACTGTTGCCATGGTGATGGGGTCTGTCTGTGTCACGTAGGTCATCCTGGTTCTTTATGGCTAAAAGACAAAGTTGGAATAGAAAAATAAACAGTATAAAGCAGGCTTGGGGAGGGGGGCTGTAAATTATCAATAGCTGTCTCTGGGAAAATGGTTCTGTCCTTGAATAATAACTAGAGGGTAAATTAAAGTGAACCACTAGAAAAACATGACAAAGCTAAGCAATGTTAAATTGGCTGCTCTTTGGCAAAAATTATTTTATTAAATCATTCCATTTTGGCATTTTACCCTTTCACATATGTGACATGGCAGCCCCAAATCTGAGAGGGCATGCATGTAATTTTTACCTAATCCAAATAAGTCACACGGAGGTGCAGCATGGAGACATTGGTTTATTAAAACTGACAGGAGGCACGGATGGTGGCCAGTTGGTGAAGAATCCACACCTCAGGACCATACAGCAAGCAGTTTTATAATCAAAGCAAGTTAATCATTCAAATTCACAGTGTTTACAATTACAGTGATTAAGAGTGACAACTACATTATCTTTAGGGCTGCATCCCATGACTCATTAAGGAATATCCTTCAGAGATCAATCTTGATCAGAGACTACTCCCTGAGGGAGAGGGAAGAAAGAACACAGATATAGGGGAAAACAGTCTATGTCAGAGGATACTTCACATCCATCTTGAATCTCCTCCTCTAGAGATATGTTTTAAATAGAATTTGTTTTTCAGAGGGTTTTTAGATTCACAGCAAAATTGATCAGAAGATACAGAGATATCCCATATATCCCCTACCCCCCACATGCATAGACAACCTTATCAGAGTGGTACATTTGTTACAATTGAACCTATGTTGATACATCATTGTCACCCAAAGTCCATAGCTTACGAGTACATTAGGGTTCACTTTTGGTGTTGTACATTCAATAAGTTTCGACAAATATATAATAATATGCATCCACCATTATAATATCAGTGATTAGTTTCACTGCCCTAAAAATCCTCTGTTTCTGGCCTATTTATTGTACCATCTCCCCTAATCTATGCCACCACTGATTTTTTTTTACTCTCTCCATAGATTTGGCTTTTCCAGAATGTCATATAGTTTGAGCGATATAGTACATGGTCTTTTTAGATTGCCTTATTTTATTTAGTAATATGCATTTAAGTTTCTTTTACATCTTATCATGGATTGATAGCTTATTTTTTAAATCACTGAATAAGATTCCATTTTATGGGTGCATCACAAGTTGTTTATTCACCTATAGAAGGACATCACAGCTGATTCCATATTTTGGCAGTTATGAATAAAACTGCAGTAAACATTTGTGTGCAGGTTTTTGTGTGGACATAAGTTTTTAGCTCCTTTGGGTAAATACCAAGGAGCCCAATCGCTGGATCACATTGTTAGAGCACGTTTCATTTTGTAAGACACCACCAAACTGTCTTCCAAAGGCTGTACCATTTTGCATTCCCACCAGCAATTCCTGTTGCTCCTCACCAGCATTTGGTGTTTTCAGTATTCTGGATTTGGTTACTCCAACATATGTGTTATGGCACCTCATTGCTGTTTAATTTGCATTTATTTGATGACATATCATGTGAAACATCTTTTCCTATGCTTATTTTCTGTCTGTACAGATGCTTTTTTACTTACAATGTGGTTATATCCTGACAAACCCACTGTAAGTTGAAAATATCATAAGTAGAATGTTTATTTTAAAATACCTAACATAACAGACATCATAGCCTACCCAAGCCTACCTTAAATATGCTTAGAATACTTACATTAGATTATAATTGGGCAAAATCATTTAATATATCTAACAAAGCCTTGTTTAGAATAAAATATTAAATAAATATCTCATGCAATTTATGGAATATTGTCCTGAAAGTGAAAACCAGAATGATTGCATAAGTACTCAAAGTATAGTTTATATTGAATGTGTATCACTTTTGCACCATCATAAGGTAGAAAAATCATAAATTAAACTATCATAAGTAGGGGACCAACTATATATACTTTTGATGAAGTGTCTATTAAGAACTTTAGCTAGGCCCGGGCCGCAGGGGCCTTTTGCCCCTGCAGGAGTGGAAGCCCCCAGAACAGGGGACGCGGCAAGATGGCGACGGGGCAACCCGGCATCTGAAGCCCTCTACAAGGGAGATCTGCAGTGGGTCTCTGACTCTCGCCCTGGGGGGCTGGGGACCCCAGGATCGCAGCCTACTCTACAGACAGAGCTCAGCCGCTGCCATCCCAACGACTGGACAGTTTTGACTGCATTTCAAACGGTCCTGCCGCCGCCGCTTCTGCCCCTCCCCCCGCTGCCACTGCCATCGCCATCGCCACCGCCGCCGCGGCCTCTGGGAGGGGTAGCATATCGCACCACGCGGCCCGAGGAGATCCACAACGAACCACTTCAGGGAAGATCTGCTGGGATCGCTGCCACCTACCCTGCGTCCGAGACTGTCCTGCCCACCCAGCGTGGGGCTCCTGTTGCCTGCTCGGAGGCAGGCAGCCATCTTGTTCCTGTCCGGCCCCACCCCCTCTGGGGCGAGCAGAAGAGATAGCACCACCTGCTGGCGATTCAAGGTAACAACACCGAAACGGGAGAGACAAGCTTCATAAAGACATAGACTAAACTTCTGAACCGAGGTTATTCTGAACTGTCCTTCACAGCAGATCAGGGGAACTGACCCTAACTGCAAACTAATTTACCAGCTTGAAAAAAAAAAAAAAACGAGAAATCAGACCTGAAAGGACATTGGACTTAAACGAAATGTCTCAGAGTGTGCTTCATTGATTCTATTAGTTTAATGACTTAATTCTATTCCTACTGTATTGTTCCCTTTTTTCTCTTTTCCCTTTCCTTTTCTTCTCTTTTATTCTGTCTGTGAACCAGGTCTTTGTATAGAGGAACAGCACACTAATAAGATGGTTGGATAGCTGGTATGCTAGCATCACTATATGTTTTATTTTTGTTTGTATGAGAGTTGGTTCGACTGTAGCGGTGGTCTATTGTTTTTATCTGTTTCAGTATAGGCCTCTCTCTCTATTTGTTGGCACACTCGTTTGTTTCCCCCTTTACTCCTCTATCTCTCCACTCCCCTCTTCAACCCACTATCTGCTCCATTCTCTCCCCTCTGCTAACCACATTTTATTTCAGGGAGTAAACCTACAGCCCCACTGCATGAACAGATTCCAGGGCAGTGGGAAGTGGGTTCCACATTATCCACACGCCTGTCAGCGAATACCAGGACCTGCAGACAGATTTTGAATCACAGCTCTCCCCTTAAATACATCTCAAAACTGCAAAAAGGACCACCTCCAACCTACAGTGCAACTTCAGAATTGAACAAAGTAAGAGGACATACATAAAGAATAGGAGATTGAACAAACAGAAGTAAAACCAATCCCTTTACCCCTGAATAACAGAATTAAAGAAGATGGTGACGTGGAAGGAAGGAAAAAGTAGAGAGGGGGAAAAAACCGCACAAATGAAGAAAAACCAAAAGAGGAATATAGGTCCTACACAGACCCCTGGGAAATCAGACACTGAGAAAACAGATTCTGGAACACAGACAATGAAGAGTCCCCAGAATGACTGGTTACATGCAACAAACCCAGACATCAAGACATTAATGGAGAGAATTAAAAAAATTGAGGAGAGACAAGAAGAAAATAGGAAGGAGCTGTTGTCAGAAATGACAGCAGTAAAGAATACTGTGATGGAAATGAACAACAGACTAATAAGCATGGAAAGCAGAATCAGCCAAGCCGAAGAAAGAATCTCAGAGCTCGAAGACCAAAACACAGAACTAACCCAAACTGTCAAAAGCATAGAAAAGAAGCTCAAAAAGACAGAACAAAACCTGAAAGAGATGAATGATCACTTCAAGAGACCAAACCTAAGAATTATTGGGCTTCCTGAGGCAGAAAGAGAAACAGAAGCCATGCTGGAACACATGAAATCATTCAAGAAAACTTCCCTCATCTCATTAAAGATGAAAAAATTCAAACACAAGAGATTCAGAGAACCCCTGCAAGACAACAAACGAGAAGACCAACTCCCAGACACATAATAATTCACCTAAACAAAGTAGCTATGAAAGGAAAAATCCTAAAGGCAGCAAGAGAAAAAGGCCAGACTACCTACCAGGGAAAAGCAATTAGAATAGCAGCAGATTTATCCACAGAAACCCTTCAGGCCAGAAGAGCCTGGAGCCCTATCTTCAAAGTTCTAAAAGTGAAACAATTTCAACCAAGAATAACCTACCCAGCCAAACTAAGCTTCATTAGTGAGGGAGAATTGAAATCTTTTCCAGATATCCAATCCCTAAGAACCTACGCTACCACCAGACCACCTCTACAAGAAACACTTAAGAAAGTACTGAACACAGAAGAAAAAGAAAAAAGAACAACAGCATTCTTCGCAAGAGTA
>NW_007246710.1:237963-240043 GCF_000164805.1 Carlito syrichta | reverse complement strand
GACAAAAAATCAGCAAGGAGATCCGGAACCTCAATGTGACTTTGGACCAAATGGACTTAATTGATACCTACAGAACACACCATCCAAAGACCACAGAATACACATTCTACTCATCACCACATGGAACATATTCTAAGATTGACCACATACTTGGCCATAAATCAAGCATAAGCCAATTAAAAGTACCGAAATTCTACCAAAACACCTTCTTGGACCACAGTGGAATAAAAATAAACATTGACACCAACAAAGTCCCCCCAAAACCCACAAAGACATGGACACTAAACAGCATGATGCTAAACAACTCCTGGGTCAACGATGAAATCAAAACAGGGATCAAAAGATATCTGGAAACAAATGAAAATGAAGAAACATCTTACCAGAATCTCTGGGATGCCCTGAAAGCTGTAGTAAGAGGGGAATTTATATCCCTACAGACACACATGAAGAAAATGGAAGGAATAGAAATTCACAACCTAACAAGCCACCTAAAGAGGCTGGAAAAGCAAGACCACAAAAACCCTAATTTCAGCAGAAGAATCCAGATCACCAAAATAAAAGCCCAAATCCAGGACATAGAAGACAAAAAGATAATACAAAAAAATCAATGAAACAAAAAGCTTGTTCTTCAAAAGGGTAAACAAGATTGATGGTCCCCTAGCTAGACTGACCAAGAAAAAACGAGAAAAAAACCAAATAAGCATAATCAGAAACACAAAAGATGAAGTCACATCTGACCCTGAAGAAATACAAAAGATCATTAGAGACTACTACGTACACTTGTATGGAAACAAACGTGAAAACCAGAAGGAAATGGAGGACTTTCTGACATCACACAATCTATCTAGGTTGGAACAAGAAGAAATTGAGACCCTAAATAGACCAATAACAATCAAGGAAATCGATTACATAATAAGAAAACTTCTTACAAAAAAAAGCCCTGGTCCAGATGGCTTTCCAGAATTCTACAAGACATTCAAGGAGGAACTGATACCAATCCTACTGAAGGTATTCCAAGTGATTGAAAAGATGGAACTCTCCCCAAATCATTTTATGAAGCCAACATCACATTGATACCCAAGCCAGGTAAAGATCCAACAAAGAAAGAGAACTACAAGCCAATATCTTTGATGAACATAGATGCTAAAATTCTCAACAAGATCCTAGCAAACTGGATTCAGCAATACATCTCAAAAATCATCCACCATGACCAAGTTGGCTTCATTCCTGGCAAGCAAGGCTGGTTCAACATTCGTAAAACCATAAATGTAATTAAATACATCAACAGATGTCAAAACATAAACCACATGATCATATCACTAGATGCAGAAAAAGCTTTTGATAAAATCCAGCACCCTTTCTTGATAAAAACCCTTGAACATCTAGGCATATGGGGAACATACCTCAAAATAGTAAAAGCCATCTACGAGAAACCCACAGCCAGCATACTCCTAAATGGACAAAAATTGGAACCAATTCCCCTGAAAACTGGAACTAGACAAGGATACCCACTCTCTCCCCTCCTGTTCAACATAGTATTGGAAGTCCTGGCTAAAGCAATCAGAGAAGAGGAGGCAATCAGAGGTATTCAATAGGAAAAGAGGAAGTCAAGTTATCTGTCTATGCAGATGATATGATGGTGTACCTTGAAAACCCAAGAGAATCTGTCAAAGGCCTCCTTACATTGATAAAAGCTTTTGGCAAAGTCTCAGGCTACAAAATAAATGTACAAAAGACAATAGCATTTCTCTACACCAATAATAAACAAACAGAAACCCAAATAAAAAACACACTTCACAATAGCCACAAAAAAAATGAAATACCTTGGCATCTTCCTAACCAGAGACGTGAAAGACCTTTACAATAAAAATTACAAAACACTGCTCAAAGAAATCAAAGCTGACACGAACAAGTGGAAAAATATCCCATGCTCATGGATCAGAAGAATCAACATTGTGAAGATGTCCATCTTACCTAAGGCAATCTACAAATTCAATGCAATACCCATTAAATTACCAACAACATTCTTCTCAGACCTAGAAAAAAACAACACAGGAATTCATATGGAAACACAAACGTC
>NW_007246710.1:179346-237616 GCF_000164805.1 Carlito syrichta | reverse complement strand
CACTCTAGGTCTGACAAAGGCTTAACATCCTGGATCTACAAGGAACTGAAACATACTGAAAAGAAGAAAACAAACTACCCCATTATAAAACGGGCAAAAGATATGAACAGACACTTCACAAAAGAAGACATTCGAGCAGCCAACAATCACATGAAGAAATGTTCAACCTCACTAATCATCAGGGAGATGCAAATCAAAACCACACTGAGATACCACCTAACTCCAGTCAGAATGGCAATTATCAACAACTCAAAAAATAACAGCTGCTGGAGAGGGTGTGGTGAAAAGGGAACACTTCTACACTGTTGGTGGGAGTGTAAACTAGTGCAACCTCTGTGGAAAGCAGTGTGGCGATTCCTAAAAGCTCTAAAAATTGACCTTCCATATGACCCTGCAATCCCCCTACTGGGAATATACCCTGAAGAACACAAATCACTCTATAAAAAAGATACCTGCACACGTATGTTTATCGCAGCGTTGTTCACAATAACAAGAACCTGTAAACAACCATGCTGCCCATCAAAAGAGGACTGGATTAAAAAAATGTGGTACATATACATGATGGAATACTACGCAGCCATAAAAAAAAACAAAATCATGAATTTCGCTGCAACCTAGATGGAACTAGAGTCTATAATACTGAGTGACCTCTCACAGAAACAAAGATCTGAATATCACATGTTCTCACTCATATAATGGACCTTGAACATCCAATGCAATACTATAAGAAAATGACTGACGGTACTGAGAAACTATGGGGGGGAGGGGGATGGAATTAACAGTAGCAAATATCTCTCCGGGGATGGGAAAACACCTCTTATCAACAGGGTGCCTGAATGAAACGTAATTGTACACCTAACCCTTAACTGTCCCCACAAAACCATACTAAAAAATACTGATTAATGAAAAAAAAAAGAACTTTAGCTAATTTTTAATCCAGTTGTTTGCATTTTTATTACTGAGTTTTAAGAGTTATTTGCATAGTTTAGAAACAGTCTTTTATCCAATATCTTTTGCAAACATTTTTTCCCAGTCTGTGACTTGTCTTTTCACTCTCTTGATGGTGTTATTTGCAGAATGGGAATTTTTAATTTTCATAAAGTCCAATTTATCACTTCTTTCTTTAATGAATTGTGCCTTTAGTGTTGCAACTAACAGTACATAGATGTTCTAGACTTTTCTCTTATGTTATCTTCTAGGAGTTTTACATTCTATATGTAGGTCTGTAGTCCATTTTGAGTTAATCGTTGTAAAAGGTGTAAGATCTGTATCTAGACTCACTTCTTTTGCATTTGTATGTCTAGCTGTCCAGCACCGTTTGTGAAAAGACCGTCTTTTCCCTATTGTGTTGTGTTTTCTCTTTTGCCAAAGATCAGTTGACTGTATTTATGTTGGTCTACTTCTGGGCCTTCTATACTGCTCCAATGATAAATTATTTTGTCAATACAACAATGTCTTGATTGCTATAGCCTTATCATATGTCTTGAAGTCTGGTAGTGTCAGTTCTCTGATTTTGTTCTTCTCTTTCAATATTAAGTTGGTTATTTTGGTTTTTTGTTTTGTTTTTTTGTTGTTTTTGCTTTTCCATATAATTTTAGAATCACTTTGTTGGCACACACAAAATAACTTGCTTGGAATTTTTTTTTTTTTTTTTTTTTTTAGTTTTTTTGTTTGTTTGTTTTTTAGAGACAAGATCTCACCAAATTGCCCAGGTTGGTCTTGAATCCCTGGACTCAGGCAATCCTCTTGCCTTGGTCTCCCAGAGTGCTGGGATTACAGGCCTGAACCACCATGCCTAACCACTTGCTGAAATTTTCACTGGAATTGTATTGAATCTATAGATCAAGTTGAGAATGGACATCTTGATGATATAGAGTATTCCTATTCATGAACATGGAATATTATTCATTTATTTACTTTAGTTCTTTCATCAGAATTTTGTAGTTTTTCTCATTCAAATACTGTACATATTTTGTTAGGTTTCTACTTAAGTATTTCATTTTGAGGGGTGCTAATGTAAGTGACATTGTATTTTTAATATTAAATTACACTAATTTCTTGCTGGTATATAGGAAAACAATTGCCTTTGTGTGTTAATCTTGTATCTGCAACTCTGCTATAATAACATATTCAGGAAGGGTTTTTTTAGCAAATCTTCCAGATTTTCTACATAGATGATTATGTCACCTACAAACGAAAACAGTTTTATTTCTTCTTTCCTTGTCTGTATACCCTTTATTTTCATTTCTTTTCTTATTTCTTTAGCTTAGATAAAAAGGAATATTTCAGTCTTTCCCTTTCTAATTCATGTGTCTTTTATTTATTTTCCTTTCTTTATTGCAGTGTCTAGAGCATCTAGTACTAACCTTATTCTCTATCTTAGAGGAAAATATTGTCTTGCACCATTACGTGTGATGTTAGGGTGGGGTTTTTGTGGCTGTTCTTTATCAAGTTGAAGTAATTTCCCTATATTCCTCACTTGTTGAGAGGTTGTTTTTATGATAAATTGTTAATGATTTTGCCAAATGCTCATTCTGCATTAATTGATATGGTCATGTGGTCTTTCTTGTTTAGCTTCCTGATATGGTAATTGACATTGATTGATATTGAAGCATTCTTGTTTCCTTGGTCTTCATACATGATTTTTAAAATACAGTCCTGGATTTAAATCACTAACATTTTGAGAGTTTTTGATTCTATGTTTATGAGAGATGTATATTTTTAGCTTGCTTTTCTTTCTTCTTTTCTTTCCTTCCTCCTTCCCTCTTACCTTCTTCCTTTCTTTCTCTCCCTTCTCTCTATATCCCCTTGCTCTTTCTCTCTTGCTTTCTTTCCTTTCTGTATGGTTTGGTTTCAGGGAAATTAATACTAGCATCATAGACTGAATTGGGACGTGTTCCCTCCTCATTTATATTTTGGAAAAATTTATGAAGTATTGTTATTAATTTTCTTTAAAATTTTTTATATAATTCACCAGCAAAGTCATCCTGGCCTGGTCTGGTCTTTCCTTTGTGGATATTTTTTTATTACTAATCCAATCTCTTTACTTGTCTTGACTTTTCTTTGCCTTTAGTGTTCATAGGTTTAATTATAATGTGTCTTTGGACATATTCTGTTTGAAGTTCATTCAGATTTCTGAATCTGTAAGTTTCTTTTCCTACATTTGCAAAAATTTCTGCCGTTGTTGCTTCCAATACTCTTTTGGTTCTACTTTCCTTCTCATCTTCTTCTCCCACTCTGATGACAGGAATGTGGAGATATTTTGCTATAGTCCAAAAGGACTCTGAGACTCTGTTCATTTCTTATTCTGCTTCCTCACTGTTGTCTAGATTGTGTAAATTGTATTGATCAGTCTCTAAGTTCACTGATTCTGTCCTCTATCGCTGCTCTTCTACAATAAAGCCCATTCAGCAATTTTTAGTTCACTTAATGTATTCCTTTAGCTCTTTAATTTTCATTTGGTTCTTTTTTTATACAACTTCTTTTCTGAAGGTTTTATAATTCTTTAAAATTCAAGAGAATTGAATTATTTGTTAAAGTATTTTTATGACAGTTCCTTTAAAATTCTTGTCTGATAATTCCAACATCTGATTCATCTTGGCATTGGCATCGGCTTATTATTTCTCATTTAGGTTGTGATTTTCCTGGATTTGGTAGCATGGGTGATTCTCAGTGTATTCTGGATATATTGGCTATTTTGCTTGCTGATTCTGGGTTTTATTTAAATCTTTTTTTTTAACAGGCAGTATCCATGTTTAGGTTTAGCACACAGGTCCTAGCTTACTTTTATGGGCTGTGGTTCCAGTGCCAATTTAATTTTTAGTGTCTTTTTTGGTGCTCTTACAATCTGCTTAGTTTATCTAGTACTGTTGGTACAAACAGACTTTTTAGATTGGGCTGCTTGTTCTGGTGGACCCCCCTTGCTGGCAACCCCTGGCAGCACAGTATATCTGGACTGGATTCTGAGGTCCATGGAGACAAGAAAAGCTCCTCCAGTCCAGGGGTTGTAGCTGGATCCTCCTACTGGTGATCCTCAGCTGCCACTGCTACAGTTTCTCTGGGAGGCGAAGGGCACTCTCAGATTTGTGGGTATAAACCTCCTGAATACTCTTCTTACTGTAGCTGGGTCTCTCTTATTTGCTCCATGGTTCTGTCTACCTACCCCTGTATTTCTTGGGTCAGTAGGCAGTGTCAAATCCAGCAAGGGATAATGCTTGACTGGCTGCTTATTGTCAGTGGGGCTCTTATTGTCAGTGGGGCTGCTTATTGTCAGTGGGGCTGCTTATTGTCAGTGGGGCTTATTGTCAGTTGATCCTCTCTGCTGACTGTTAAGTTTCTCTGGTGTTTTGGGGGGAACTTCCCTTCAATCAGGGGAGGGGTGAGTCTACAATGAGTTGCCTTCAGTTGCTAGAATGAAGGTCTTGAGTTGCTGGGTTTGGGCTGCCTTTCTCTGATAGATGGAAGGGTGTCATAAGATGCTGTGTCACTGTGTTGCTCCTTTAGTCCTGGATCTCTAACCAGATTGCCTTTTTCTTACCTTTCAGAGTTCTCTTTGATTACCTCTCGCGTTATTTCCAGGGCTTATAGTTGCCCTTAACAAGGAGGATCAGAAAAAAATGAGTCTACACCATCCAGTCCAGACTGGAAGTTCATCTCACATATATTTTCAAATTCACACAGGGTCTACACCACTGTCATTGAGCTCCTTCCCTAGTGAATTTCTGTTTCTTCACTGATTATTGCTGAAGCCTCACCTCTCCTTGAGGCTCCTTCTCACTGAATTTCCCCAGTGAATCTCCCATCTTATTTAACATATTTTTCCTTAGTAAATACCCCTCTGTTGAGCCCCCATTTTCTCTCTGAGCCTCCTTTTCACAGTCAATTGCATGCCTTTCCAAGGTCTTGTGCCTCCTCTTAGCCCCCATATAAAAACTGATCCATCATTCTATCACTTATCTTAATCCCCTGGATTACCCACATTTGCTCACTAAGATTCTCCCTTTCTTTTACTTCCCAGCCTTCTTCTCCCACCCTTTCCGGGCTTAACTTAACCTTGTCCCTCAATTAATGGCATTTCATGATAGTCCTTCTTACTCCTTGTATAGGCTTCATCACCTTACTTAGCAATTCTCTTGTCCTTAGTCCCTATCCAATACTTTATTCCCCAATCACTTGCTTATTTTTGACTATTTCTAAGCCACTGTCCCCTCTGTATGCAAATTTGCATTTTATTTTCTTTCTCATTGTTCAGTCATTAGTTTTGTGGGTAAAATTCCCTCTTTTCCCCTGTCTTTAGTTGTCTCCTTCTGGCCCTCTACTGCAAAACCCCCAGTCTCTTTACTTTCCTCATTATCTCTTGGTCTCCTGTCAGTACTCCATCTTTTACTTGTGGTTCCTTTCTTTCTTCCAGTTTCTACCTTCTAAACCCTCATCTACCTTATTCTCTCCTCATCTTCTCCTTCAACACCTTTCTCTACCATTTAATCTCTTCCTTTGACGCTTTGCTTCTGAAGAGTAGCGTCTTTCTTCTTTTCACTGACCTATATCATGGCCTATGATCGTCTATCCTTGCCACTTAGCTGAATTCACTGTA
Organism: Carlito syrichta; assembly: GCF_000164805.1. NCBI lineage: Eukaryota > Metazoa > Chordata > Mammalia > Primates > Tarsiidae > Carlito > Carlito syrichta. The sequence continues at coordinate 232,023 of NW_007246710.1, read as the reverse complement.
GCCCATTTCTGCTATTTTGCAATATCTAGAAACCTAGTCCCTGTCTCGGTCAGCAGAGGAGTCACATTTAGAAATCTGTTTTCTTGACAATGCTCTCTTGAGAAAATAAAATATCCATAGCTTCTAAAACACAAATCTCTTCTTCATTTTCATAGCTGGGCAGGTATTTTTTTCCCTAATTTTCTAGTGTTATTCAAAAGTCATCATATGTTTACATGAACTCACCAAGAGTTCAACAAATGTTCCTTTCATTCCTTTGACAAGTTTTTTCCAGCCCATGGGATTTGAGGCTTATGTCTAGACCCTTGGAAGTGAATGAGACAGTCTTTCTCATCAGTTGGTTAGATGAAAGCAGAGGGCAAAATACACTTCTGGAGGTCAGGGTTTGTATGTCTCTTAGCGTCTTCTCTTTTTCTTTCATAGTACAGTGTTTAGTGAGTTGGATAGGTCATAGGTGTGGGCCAGGCCTGGCTACTTGACAGCTGCATGGTAGCTGCTAAAAAAACCCATAAAAACAAAACAACAACAACAACAAAAAGTTATTAACACCATTGGGAGGATATCCCCCCTTTGTGTTCTTCTGTCTGTCTTCTCCATTTAGGAGGTGGAATCCTCTTATCACTCTGGACATTCATGTACCTGCACACATACCATACCTCAGAAGGTCAAAGGTCAGGGCCCTGCTGCTCTACTATTAAATGTTCTCACCTCTTGTAGAGAGTGCATCCTTTCTATCTTTGGTCAGTAGATACCTCCTTGGCTCTTGAGACTTTATATTTAGCAAGGAGGAGGGTTGTGCAGGAAAGGAGGGAAAAGAGAACTGTAGAGTGTCAGAACTAATAGGCCTAGAAATATCATCTGATCCAACATCTTTGTTGCACAGCTGGGGAAACTGAGATCCAGAGAGAAGAGGTGATTTGCCCAGTTAGCGATAGAGCTAAGGCCAGAAACCAGGTTAGTGGGGAAGGAAAGAGTCAACTTTGTCCATCTTAGGCCCACTTTGGCCTCTCAGACTTTTATCTTCACACTGAAATTTTGTTGATGTCTTGACAAATGTAACAATTATATTGGAGGGCCCTCAGGAATTGAAAATCAAGTGCTTTCCTTTGTAAACAATGGGTTGTTGTTTTACAGAGGTTTCTCTTGGGTCAATGATAGAAATTACTACTCTGGCTCCTATGTGGGCCTGTTCAAAGACCAAAGGATGGCTTGACACAACATTTCTGCTGTGGAGTTGCTAGGAAAATAAGTGATGTGGACACATAGCTGGGTTCAAACAGAAACAAGTCTCTACTGGCACCCACCGGTACACTGCCCTAATAATAAGGACTGCTGCTTAAATGCCTATTGTCCACTGTGTGCTCTGCATGCATGAATTACATTTCATGCTCATAACAACTTTGTGATGGAAGGCCAATTATTATTTCTCTTTTATAGATGAGGAAACTAAAGCTCCTTGTCCCCCCATAAGACTAGTATCTATCTATTTATTTATTTATTTTACCCATAGCCTAAACCTCCTTTAATTGACTCCAAATTGTACAAGATCAGGTATTTTTCTTGTCCAGCATTATCTGAATAAAGTGCCTGGAGAGAAAAATAAATTTTAACCTTTCCTCTCCTCAGTGCAACACCAGGAAATGTGAAAGAGTAGGGCAAATAGTATGACAAGTTGACTCCTCATACACTTACTGGAGAGCAGTCATGTAAGAGAAAATACAGACAAATATGGAGGACTCTGAAGTTTCTTTGCAATCTTTCTCTAGCTCCTTATCTCCATGAACCAGGGGTAGGAGGAACTTTGTGTGAACATGATTGGGAATTGAAAATTGAGTGATCTGTATTGCATTGTAACTGGGAGTGAAATATTATAATCAATTCTTTTGCATTTTGATGAGCTTTGATTCACACTGATGTCTCTGGAGAGAGCAGGAAGAGCCATGTAATAAGAGCACACATGAGCACATTAACTCAATCTCTGTGCCACTGGATGCCCTGGGTATGTGTATGTGTATATGTGTGTACACATTCCTACATACAAACCTAAAAATACATAGTTTGTTTTTGTGGGTTTTCTAAAATATTTTTTTGTTTAAATGGGCTACAACTTGCATTTGTTCAGTTAACAATTTGTTTTGATCATGTATTCACATCAATACGTATAAACTTACCTCATTTTTTAACTCCTACATGGAGTCTTGCAATATGGGCATATCATTGTTTAAAGACTCAGTTGATGGCCATTTAGGTTTTTACTTTTTTTTACTTTTAGAAAAAATGCTTCAGTTAAAACTAGAAAATACTTAGAGGGAAAACATTGAAGAAAATCATCATGAAATTTTATTTGACAATGATTTCTTTGATATGACAACAAAAGTGCAGGTAACAAAAGAAATAATAGATAAATTGGACTTCATCAAAATTAAAACCATTTCTGCATCAAAGGACACTATCAAGAAAGTGAAAAGACAACCCATAAAATGAGAGATAATATTTGCAAATCGTTTACCTGATAATGGATTAATATCCATAATATATAAAGAACATGTACAACTCAACAATAAAAGATTAAACAACCCAACTCAAAAATGGGCAAAGAACTTGAATAGACATTTCTCTAAAGAAGACATGCACATGATCAAAAAACACAAAAAGATGTTCAGTATTGTTAGTCATTAAGGAAATGCAAGTCAAATCCACAATGAAATACCACTTTACGCCTATTAGGAGAGCTATAATTTCTTTCTTTCTTTTTTTTTTTTGAGTTGGAGTCTTACTCTGTCATCCAGATTGGAGTACAGTGGCTCCCGGCCACTGCAACCTTGACCTGCTGGGCTCTGGCTATCCTTCCGCCTCAGCCTTCCAAGTAGCTGAAACTACAGGCACGCGCTACCATGCCTGGCTAATTTTTTTTTATTTATTGTAGAAATGAGGTCTCGCCAAATTGCCCAGGAGGGTCTTGAACCTGCGGGCTCAGGCAATCCACTCACCTCAGCCTCCCAAAGCACGGGATTATAGGCTGAGCCACCGAGCCCGGTTATGATTTTTTTTAAAAGCTGAAAATAAAGTATGACAAGGATGTAGAGAACCCTCTTGCATTGCTGGTAAAAATGTAAACTGATGCAGCAACTGTGGAAAACAGCTTGGTAGCTCCTTTAAAAAGTTAAATATAAAATTGCCATATGATCCAACAATTTTATTCCTAGGTATATACTTTAAAATATTAAATGCAGGGACACAGATACTTGTACATCTATGTTCTCAGCTGCACTATTCATAATAGTTGAAGGTAGAAACAACCCAAGTGTCCAGTGACAGATGAATTAATAAAAATATGTGTTATATAAACATGCAATTGAATATTAATCAGCCATAAAAATAAAATTCTGATATACGCTGCAACATGGATGAACCTTGAAAATATTATGCTCAGTGAAATATGCCAGACCCAGTAGGACAAAAAGTGTATCATTCCAATTACATGAGGTATCGAAAATTCGTAGGGACACAGAGAATATATAGGGTCAAATTCATAGGGACAGATAGTAGAGCAGATGCCAGAAACTGGAGGGGAAGGTACTATGAAGTTATTGTGTAATGGGTACAGAATGTCTGTTTGGGTTGAAGAAAACGTTATTTGAGTGGATAATGGTAATGACTGCCCAACGTTGTGAATATACTTATTGTCACTGAATTATACACTTAAAAATTGCTACAATGATAAATTTTATCTTATGTATACTTTACCACAATAAAAAGACAATGCTTTTAGTGAAACTACTTAAATTTTTATTGAAATAAGGGATTCACATACTAGAATTATGTTAGGGATGAAAATAAGGTTGGGAGAGGTTGGAGTAGAGGGTGAGGCTGGTGACTTGAATTTTGGGTATGTTGGGTTTGAAGTGGCATCATCTTATCCATGTGGAGAGGCTCCGGAAGCAGTAATGATTTAAGTCTAGACCCTGAGAAAAAGGTAGAGTTAAAAATATAATCTTGGGTGCCTACAACATCCAGACTCTTGGAAAAAAAGTGAAATTAAACTATATTGCCCAAGAAGAATATAAAGACCTTAAACAAAGAGTCTGAGATCAACAGAACAAAAAAACAGAAATAGTGGTGAAAGGCATGGGAACAAAACCAGGGCAGAATAGTGCCCCAGAAGGTTTCAAGAGGTAGAAAGTACTTAGTGACATAAGTGTTTAGATGAGTTGAATCGGGCAAGTCTAAAAAAGGCAGTTGGCTTCATCCATTAAGAGGTTTTACTACCTTAGGAGCTAAGGTAATCTAGAGATAAGAGCATGAGTTTTGCAATTAAGTGAATTGCATTCAAATCTAGATCTCATAAATCTAATTATGAGTTGTATGAAAATGGGCAAGTCACTCAACTTCTTAGGACCTCAGTTTCCTATCTGTCAAGTGAAGAAAGTAATATATACTGCCTAGAAACATTTTGAGAATTGGAGAAAATTGTACATATGAAGAGGATTGGCATGGTGCTTGATATATACGTGCTCAGTGGATATTAACATTCTATTTGTCCCCTTTTCCTGTCCTCTGTCAAAAGAAGAGTTTCATTGCACATCAAAATGGTGATTGAACCTACTGGATTTAACCAGGCAGGAAAATGCTCTAATTCAGAATCAGACATTTGTTAAGGCCAACTTTTATGAATCTCTTAGGCAAACCAGAGATGAAAGAGGCACGGTTACCTTTTAGAAACTCAAAGTCCAGTTGAGGAGGCAGAAAAGCCAGCTTCTAATTATACATGCCACTGGCAAGCTAGGAACCCAGGATTCAGGAGCATGGGAGGGAAAAGATTGAAGGATCTGCTTGACTCTGAATTGTTTTACTTCAACTAGATCATAGCTATATTTAGATAATCTCTAGACATGCTAATTGTCTGACTTTTTAAAAAAGAAATATGTAATTGGAAACCATTTGGGCTGAACTAATTTCATGAGTTATGTTTTTAATAGAACAATGATGATAATATAACAAAGTTGAAAAATAATTGGATGAAGGACATGCAAAATCCTCTCCCTCTCTTCTCTCTCTCTTTTTTAAACATAAATCTTTATTTAGAAAAAAATGAGCCTTTTAAGGCTATAGCCCGGTCACCACTGTCCAAGTTGGGGCTGAATCCCAAACTGCTACCATATTAGCTACACAGAAAGACAGTCACCAGTTCCTAGCCTACCATCCTTAACTCTAGCATACCAGGATAAACATCTCAGAGTGAAGGATGGCCCGGAAAAAAATTGGGAGTAAGGATTCAGACAGGCAGGCAGGGATGGAGGCAGAGAATATAAGAAGGATAGTTTTCCAATCTCCTAAGTGATTATTTAGGAGCACCTGGATAGAGACTGGGGTTGTAGGACTAGAGAGAAGGATTCTGACTTTGGAGATTGGAGGTACAGAAAACGTGGCTATTTTCATTTGCTAGAAGAGTGTATGGTAAAACTATTAATTCCAAAACAAAAATTAGTTTTGAAGTCTTCTTCTCTCTCTCTCTCTCTCTCTCTCTCTCTCTCTCTCTCTCTCTCTCTCCCCCCCCCCACTTGCCCTAGTTACTACAGCTTTTCAATATCAACAGGTATGCAGTGAATATCAAAACAAATATCTTCCATATTTACTTGTCAAGGTGATAGCCTTGACAAGTGTCAAGTGTAATCCTATTATGAAGGTATCAAGAATTGTTTAATGCCAAGTAAGAAAGTAAGAAACAGATTAGTTAGGTTCTGGTAATTTCTGTCCTTCCCCCACCAGCCCAATTAACTGCTTCTTTTTTGTCTTTATTTCCATCTTTGGATCTCATTTTCCCTCTCTCCAAAGCCCTTTTTCTACTTTCGACTTTTAAAAAATTATTATTTTCTTCCTCTTGTTCTCACATTCTCCTGACGTGTCTTTCTCTTGTTCTTTCTCATGTTCACTTGCTGTCTCTCCTACTTGACTTTTGCCTTTTTGTTTTATTTTTTTCTTCCACTCCTTCTCTGACCCATAAATCTTCTTCTGAATCTCTCTCTGAGTGTCTCCTTCCCCAAGAGGAGGGACTGTCTTAATTTCACTTCTCTCTTCTGTCTTGGTCTCTCTGTCACTCTTTTGTCTGTAGTAGCCAGTTGAAGCTACAGAGCAGTGAGTTTCTGAGGGTCCTTTACATTATTGATGCTCCTGTTCTGCCAGGATGTTCTTGCTACAGTCTGCTCAAAGAGCTGACCCTGCTGAAAATTCTGCCCACACATTGGCCCCAGGAAGAGGGAGTGCAGTGGGGACTTACTGACCTGTCAATCAGAGGGAAGCATGAGTCCTCTCATCACATGTCCAGAAGATAAATATTGCAATGACAGGACATGTCAGCAGCAATGCTGTGTCTGGAGCATAACAGTTCATTTTTATACATTTCTGTTTAATTAAAATAGTCCAACACTCTGTATACGTCATCTTCAATCCCCCAGTTTCTTTTGAAGCCTTGCCTAGGGAATCCATTGTGACAACAGCCCACGCTTGTCATCTGTCAGCAGGAGGAGAGTAATTGAGGAAACGTGTGTTATTTTAATTGGGAGAGACAGAATGATGACTGAGTGACAAAGTGGGTTCAAAGTTTCATAAGGGGTGGTGGGCATGGGCCAGTGAACTAAAGGCTCTAAAATTGGCAGAGGCCTGGGGTAGGCAGAAAGGAAGTGAAGACTTGAAATCATTCTTTTGGAGTAGTCTTGATGTCCAAGTTTTAAAAGTAGGGGAGAGTAGCTTTCTCTTGTAACTTGTATAATAGCCTGCATCAAGATTGCTGGTGCTGCCTGACCCAAGCAGAATGCCTAAAGAGTCAGCCCATTTCAGTCTCTCAAATGCCTAGAAAAAGCAGCAATTTTCAACTCACATCTCTTTATGCTGAAACACTCTCTCTACCATCTAGCAGGTATCACCAACTGTAACTTAACTTTCAATTACTGAACACCCCTACTATTTGCCAGGTTCACCCTCTATGGTAGTTATTGGTATCTGTATTTTATAGATGAAATAAAAAGCTCCGAGTGGTTGAATAACTTGCTCAAGGACACACCTAGTAAACGGTTGAGCTAGTGTTTCATGAACTAGCATAAATATCAATCTGAGCTGAAGGGAATAAGTGTGTGTGTGTGTGTGTGTGTGTGTGTGTGTGTGTGTGTGTGTGTGTATACAGGCGCGCGTGTGTACGTGCACATGCACATATGTATGTGTGTGTGTGAGAGAGAAACAGGGAACCAGAGAGAGATTGTGAATTTTGTTGGGTCTGAAGTTCAGGGCAGAATTGGCAAAACATCTTTTTTCTTGTCTAGAAGGGGCACAAAACGCAACTATTTTTGGAGTCTTGATGCTGAGCAGGAATTTCTGTGGAAAAACTGAATAAGATACTGCTGCTAACTAATAATCACTATATATATATAGTGATTATTAGATATATATATATATATTTAGTTGGAGTCTCATTCTGTTGTCCTGGCTGGAGTGCAGTGGCATGCTCAGGTCTACACAGTCTCGATTTCCTAACTCAAGCGATTCATCCACCTCAGCCAATCCTTCAGCCTCAGTCATGCTCGGCTAATTTTTTTTTTTTTTTTGAGTTGGAGTCTCACTCAGTCGCCCAGAACGGAGGGCAGTGGCTGCTCCCGGCCCCCCCAGGCTCCATCTACTGGGCTCCAGCGATACTTCTGCCTCATCCTTCCAAGTAGCTGGAACTACAGGTGCGTGCTACCATGGCCGGCTAAATTTTTTTTGATTTATTGTAGAGATGAGATTTCGCCAAGTTGCCCAGGCGGGTCTCAAACCCTGGGGCTCAGGCAATTCACTCACCTCAGCCTCCCAAGGTGCGGGATTACAGCCTGAGCCACCGAGCCCGGCTCGGCTAATTTTTTTAATGTATTGTAGACTTGAGGTGTCATCAAGTTGCCCAAACTGGTCTGTAACCTCTGGACTCCGGCAATCCTCTCACCTCTGCTTCCCAAAGTGTTGGGATTACAGGCATGAGCCACCATAGCCAGCCACAGTAATAATTTTCATGTTTCCTTCCTGAAGCAGGTTAAAGGATGCATATAGCTTTGCAGTGATGGCAAATAAGCATGAATATAGTCGGCAAAATATTTGTCATTTCTGCATAAACTCCTAGTGGGCAGTCATTTTCCATGACCAATATCCAGTGATCTCAAATTGCTTAATTTATAGCCTTGTTTTGAGAGGTGCATTTAATTGGCAGAGCTGAAATTTCCTTTTGTCTCTGGGTCACACCCCAGTCATCTTGGACAGACCATCTTCTAGCCTTTGCCACAGCCAGGAGATTTCAAAACCTACCTTGGATCGGTGCCATCCAATGTCTCTCAACTCCTTAGCTAAGGAGTTCTTAATAAAAAAAGCTGACCTTATTTCCCTTCGATGAGCCAATATAGGTCCCCTTTTGCTCGCACGTTTTTGAAAGAAAAGAAATCTAATTCTTATCTTAAAATGTAGGAGGTATAGCTGAGAATATTTTGGATTTGTGGTCAAAATTTGAACTCCGGTTGTCATTTTACCTCAGAGTTTCCACTTTCTCTGAAATATTTTTGTTATCCTCTTCTTGTTTCCACAGTATGATGAGATTTGCAGCAAATGAATAGAAAGGGGCTTTTTCCCTTCTAATGTATTTCCATAGCTCCCTTTAAGCATTCTAGGACATTGCTTACCACATTATTGAGCAATCATTTATTTGGGCATCCATATCTCTTGTAGGACTGTGAGTTTCTTAAAGACAAAGATTTGTTTTCTCAATCTCTCTCTCTCACTCTCTCTCTCTCTCTCTCCCCCTTCAGAATTCAATGGGAACACTTTGGTGGTTAGGTGTTTCATTCATCCAAAAATGTGTATACATTTTAAGTATGAGGTTTGCTCAAATGATGGCATTAATCAAATGAATGTTAGTGTCATCATGTGATAGGCAGGACAGTCAAAGAAAATGGCAGAAGCACAGTTGAATGAAAATCATACAACACATCGCTACCGTAATTTAATTCAACTTTGAAAAGCAATACATAGATATATAGATAACTCTTAAAATGTATATATATATTGTGGCACTCCCTATATATTCAGTAGATATTTACTGCGGGCCTGTGATCAGCCAGTCTTGTGCCAGGTACTGAATTTCAATTGTCATTGGCAGGGGGTGGGGGTGACACACAAAATTAACATTCTGATCTGATGCCATGTTCATCCTCAACAGTCCTGTGGCAGGCCATTGGTCTATCTGTCAAAACACAAAATGACAGCTTCAAGTTGAGGAACCCTACAAGAACACTAGATTGGTGAAAGGGGCATGGAATCTAGGCCCTGCTTTGCTCTTGATTCCCTGAGTACTGTATATGAGCCCTTCTCTTCTCAGGGCCTTAACTCCCTCACCTAATAATAATAACTAACATTTGTCGATGACTTTCTTTGGGCCAGGAACTGTGCAAAACACTGTACATACATTACTGCATTTATTCCTCTCCATAACAATATGAAGATATTTTTACATATGAAGATCTAGAAGCCTAGAAAGGATATGATATGTTCAGTGAAACATAGCTAAGAACACAGACAGGATTTGAACCCAAGTCAAACTTCAGAACCTGGATATTCAACCTCTTTTCTATATTGCCTCCTTGGAAACTGAGGCTAATAATATCAGTGCTGCCTTCTTCACGCTGTTGTTGTGAGAATCTACTAAGTCTACAGTGTGCAGAGTGCCATGGAAAAGTAAAACATTGTCTTGATGGAAGTTATATTATTATTGTCATCTTTAGCATCGTTCAGGCCTTTTCCATCCTGTTTTGTTGCTGAGTTCTCACATCACACCTGGGACAGCAGTATAGTTCTGTAGTTAAGATCATGAACAAGATTTGCCCAAGTTCAAATCTCAGCTCAATACTCACTCACTGTGTGACCTTGGACAAGTATTTAACCTTTCTGTACCTCGTCTTGCTGTTTAGTGAAATTGGGAATATAATAGTATCTACATCAGAAGATTGTGGTGAGGATTAAATATGTTATGTACTTAGAACATGTCTGGTACAAAGCTCTTTGAGAATGCAGTGGCTTATGTTCTCTCAACTGTGCTACCCAGATTAACACATAGGATGGTGGTGATGAGAGGGAAGATATTTTTTGACGTAGGACTAGAGCTGAGATAGCACAACTCTGGGCCTGGCATAGAGGAAAAACCCTTTCAGAGTGACTCCTGTAGGCTGGGGAGCAGCAGATGGTTGAATTAGTTATTATCACTCAACAGAAAGTCAAGTCACAGCTGCCACCTGTCTGGGTTGGCTTTCTATTCTGAGCCTGCCTTCTCCCTTACAGGAGATATGTCTAAAATGGAGCTCAAGGGAATAGCTGGTCAGTGGTTGATCTCAGAGCCTGGGCCATGTTACTAACTTGAGGGAAAGCTTATGCACTGTCTTATATAATGTCAATGGCCTAAATTTGGGGGTTAAATAGATTTGGATTTGAATATCATCTCTGCCATTTACTAGCTGTGTGACTTTGGGAAATCACCTTAAGCCATCTGAGTCTGTTGCCTCTTTTCTAAAAATCCTGGATCATAATAGTACTTATCATAGGTATCATATGATCATAGTACTACTTATCACATTGACTGGCACATAGTAGGATTGCAGTAAATGCTAACTTTTTGTTTCCACCTCAACCTGCCTTTCTACCTAGTAACAACAACAACAACAACAAAAGATGAAGTAGTTACAGGCATAGGAAATCTGGGAGTTTTTACATCTGATGTCTATAGCACAACAGTGGATAGTATGATTCATAGGATTGGAAGTGGGATCTAGTTTCTAATTTTATTCTTCCTTTTATTAGCTTTGTCACCATAAGCCTCCTTAAACCTTTGTTTTCTCATCTTTTAAACAGAAATCTGCTCCTACCTTGACTACCTTCCAGGACTGTTCAAAATTTAAGATGTGAAGATATCCCTAGAACATGCTTATTATAATCACATCTAAGTGAAGCTTGAGAGACAGAAGATGGGGTTGGGGGGAAGGGGGAAGTTGGTGATCAGTACCATTGGAAGGGAGTTCAAAATTTCAGAGGGTTCTTAGTTAAGGTAAACCAAAGGGTCTGATCCGATACCAAGATAGTACACAGTCCAGTAACAATGAAACAAGCTGCATGAATAGAAAATAGGACTCTGAGGGACCTGTCAGCCAGGAGTAAATACTTTAAGCCTGATTATATCCCTGTCCTTTTTTCCAGGTAAGACCAATAGGTGAAAAAAAAATTGAGGAAAAAACAGGAAAAGCTTTGTAATTTCACCATTCTGGCATACGACTTTAATTTACTCCTTTTATATCTAAGCCTTTATTTCCATGCGTAGATATTTTTATATGGCTCCAATTTATTCATTCATTTAACAAACACATCTGTGGGGTAATTATCTGGACATTGCCTCTTTCCCCCATTTCTGGCTTCTTTCTATTCCCCTCCCCCAGGGATCAGCCCCTGGTCAAGGCTGGTTTCTGCAGGATATGCATATAACCTTTAACAAGTCATGGGGTTAATGAGTCACAGAATGCATGTAACCAAGCAAACTCAAGACAATGTAGTCATCACTCTCAATCAATGTGATTGTAAGCACTGTATAAGAATTTGAATTATTAACTTGCTTGATTATAAAACTGTTTGCAGTGTTGTCGCAAGGTGCAGACTCTTTCATTACCAGCCCCGCTGCCATCAGTGACCCTCCTGTAAGTGTAATAAACCAATGTCTCTCCCTGCTGGACCTCCGGGTGACTTCTTTGGAACAGGTAAATATTATGAGCACGTCTTCTCAGGTTTAGGCCTACCACATTACAACATCTGAGTACCTACTCTCTGCCAGGATCTGCACCCAGTGATGGCACAACAGAGTTGATTCAAGTATTGCCTATTGCCATTGGCTTGGAGGGATGGATAAGTATAGAAACAAATGAAAAGAATATAAAATGCTAGGCGCTATTATGAAGTGGTATATAAAATACTGTGTGGCCATAGATAAAAAGTCACATAATTTTGTCATTTGCCTTTTTTCACTTACCTATATGCTAAACATAAACCTTTTTTCCCTCAGTTGGTAAATACTCTTGATAATTAGAAATAGAAACACTTGACCTCCAAGCTTCTGGATACTCCTCAGTAGCAATAGCTGTTGTATATCCAAATACAACCAACATACCACCCAGTTAAATTCAAAATACCATCAGCCCAATAAAAGCTCCCGCCAAACTCAACACTATCCCACATCCCACATCCTTTTTGGTGGCTGTATAATATTCCATAGGGTTAACGTATTATAATTTTACTTAGCAGGAATAATGGAAGATAACCTCAGTGGCTAAAAACAGGAATATAACTGTTATCACAAATGTTGAGATAACTAGAATATGCAAAACAGTCTGATCACTGGAAAAGGAAGCTTTCCTTTGGCAAGCCATATTATTCCTTGGGTCTTTACTAAAAATTTGCAGAAGTTTTAATCCTCTCTTTGAACAAGTACTGAGATTTGAAAGATGGTTTCAAGAACAGCCCTCCAATAAGAAGACATGATCTAATGTATAGTGTTTTCAAATAAAAATGTTCATCAATATTCATGTTATGTGAAAATACCTTGTGTATCTTGTTGCATGAAGCCAAGTTTTTTGTCTCCATTCTTGTGTAGCTCCTAGGCCACACATTTACATGATGGTTCAGTTTTGAGTAGCATAAGTCAAACAAACATTTGCTGAGAGACTACTATGTGCAAAGCATTGAGTTGAAAGTTTAACTTGAAGAAAGAATATAAATGGTGAAATTTTACATTCCATGGCAAAGGGAAGAGTGGAAGAAGACATGACCAGTGAATATTTTTCTGCAATACCGTTGGGTGAGGAGTAATTTCTGCAGCTCCAAATTTCACAAAATAGTTTTCTGGTTAATAAAAAACATTGTCATCTACTCTCCAGTTTTCTGCTACTAGTTAATTACCCAAAGGAAAAAGGACAGAACATCCATTAGAGAAAATTGAAGCATTCTCATCTAATTTGCAAATATAGGAAGGTCACCCCAGTGGTTTCTGATTGGAATTTGCAAAACAGAAGGTTTTGGTGAGGTACTATGCAAGATAAAGGCCTCAAACTAGCTAGTTCAGGCTGGATCAATGTCACTAGGGCTGAGGACATTAGCATAGGATACTGTCTTTTCCCTAGGAACATCAATAAGCCCTCATTTCCATAGCACTTGGTATTTTTTTTTTCTAGTTTACTCTTTTAGTTGACAGATTAAAATTGTGTATATTTATCATGCACATCATGATGTTTTGAAATATGTATACATTATGGAATAAAATTAAGCCAATTAATATATGCATTGCCTCAATACTCACTTTTGTGGTGAGAACACTTACATTCTACTCTCTTAGTGATTAAGTATATAATGTATTATTATCCGTAACCATGCTGTGCAACAGATCTCTTGAACTTATTGCTTCTATCTAAATAAAATTTTATGTCCTTTGACCAACATCTTCCCAATTCCCCTACCCCCAGAACCTAGTATCCACCATTCTACTCCTCTACTTCTATGACTGTGACGTTTTTAACTCCCACATATGTGTGAGATCTTGCTGATTTGTCTTTCTATACCTGGCTTATTTAACTTAACACAGTGTCCTTCATGTTTATCGACACTATTGCAAATGGCAGGGTTTCCTTCTTTATTAAAGCTTGATAATATTCCATTGTGTGTATATACCACATTTTCTTTATCCATACATCCCGTTGATGGACACTTAGGTTGATTTCATATCTTAGCTGTCATGCATAATAGTGCAATGAACATGGGAATGGAGATAATTCTGGCATATTAATTTTGATTCCTTTGGCTATATATCCAGAAGTAGGATTAATGGAAAAAAATAAATTTTTTGAGGAACTTCCATACTGTTTTCTATAATGGCTGTACTAATTTACAGTCCCACAAACAGTGTTCGAATTCCTTTTTCTCCATATCCTCTTCAACATTTATCGTTCATCTTTTTTAAAATAGCCATCCTAACAGGTGTGGGGTCATAGCTCATGATTTTAATTTGTGTTTTCTTCCTGATGAATGATGTTGAACATTTTTTTCATAAATCTGCTGGTCATTTGTATGTTTGTTTGTTTTTGAGAAATGTCTACTCATGTCTTTTGCCCATTTTAATCAAGTTATTTGTTGTTTTTTTTTTTTTTTTTTTGCTATTGAGTTTTTTGAGTTGTTAAGGGGTTAATATCGAAAAAACATATTTTTGATACTATCCCCTTATCAGATATATGATTTCCAAATATTTTCTACCATTTGTCGATAGTCTTTTTACTCTATTGGTTGTTTCCTTTGCTGTGCAGAAACTTTTTAGTTTTATGTAATCTCATGTGTCTAGTTTTGCTTTTGTTGCCTGTGCTTTTGGGGCCATATCCAAAAAATAATTACCCAGACCAATGTCCTAGAGCTTTATTCCTATGTTTTCTTCTAGTAGTTTCACAATTTTAGGTATTATATTTAAGCTTTTAATCCATTCTGAGTTGATTTTTATATATGGTATGAGGTAAAGGTCTAATTTCATTTTTCTGCAAACAGATAGTTAATTATCCCAACACCATTTATTTTCAATATTATTTTATTTATTTATTTGTTTATTTGCTTGTTTATTTATTTTTGATAAAGATTATTCAAAAAAATTTTAAATATATATTTTATTCTAAAGATGTGGGGTATAATTCAGGATTAGGTATATAAGTGGCCATCATACAGATAAGGTTTGGGCCTCCCTTTGGTCCCCACTTCACCTGGTTTGAGATTAGGTGCCTTACTGTTACTGTTTCCCCTGTTCCCTACCCCAGCAGTATCTCACTACTGCCAATCCCTTTCTTATAGTATTATGGTAAACATTCAGGGTCCATTTTTGAGTGAGAATACATGGTACTCAGTTCTTTGTGTGATAGATCACTGAGTATTATCCTAAATCCATCCAAATTCCTGCAAAGTCCATAATCTTGTCCTTATTTATGACTGCATAATATTCAATTGTGTATTTGTACAACATTTTCTTTATCTCGTCCAGCTTCAATGGGCAGCACATTTGGCTCCATGTTTTTGTTATTGTGAATAGTGCTGCAATAAACATGTGTGTGCAGGTGTCTTTTTTGTAGAGTGATTTAAGTTCCTCCAGGTATATTCCCAGAAGGGGGACTGCTGGGTCATATGGAAGGTCAGTTTTTAGTCCTTTTAGGAATCACCACACTGTTTTCCACAGAGGCTGAACTAGTTTGCATTCCCACCAACAGTGTAGAAGTGTTCCCTTTTCTCATTATCCTCACCAGCGTCTGCTTTTTGTTTTATTAATGATGGCCATTCTTACTGGAGTTAGTTGGTATCTCAATATGGTTTTGTTTTGCATTTATCTGATGATTAGTGAGGCTGAGCATTTTTTCATATGTCTGTTGGCTGCTCATATTTTGTCTTTCTCAACACCATTTATTGAAGAGACGGTTCTGTCCCCATTGGATGATCTTGGTGCCTTTGCTAAAAACTAATTGACTGTAAAAGCATGATTTATTTTGGGGTTTTCTATTATGTTCTGTGGGTCTATGCACAGCACTTAGACATGCATGTATACGTCTGCTAACTCTAAAATCCTCTCACTAGTGTGGGTGATGGTTGTGGTGGAGGGAAACAGGGTTTACTTTCTCCTTTGTACAGCTAGGCAATTAAAGATACAAATAAGGTGTCTTAGACTTAGTCTGTTTTCTATTGATTATAACAGAATATCTGAAACAAGATAGTTTAAAAATAGAAGAAATGTCTTTTTGTTTGTTTTTGGTTTTGAGTCAGAGTCTCACTCTGTCACCCAGACTAAAGTGCTGTGGTACAATCACAGCTCATCTCAGTCTCAACTGCCTGGACTCAGGTGATCCTTCTCCTCAGCCTCTTAAGTAGCTGGGACTGCATGTGTGTGTCATCATGCCTAGCTTTTTATTTTTTATTTTTTTAAACAGACAAGGTCTTGCGATGCTGCCTATACTGGTCTCCACCTCCTGAGCTCAAGCAATCCTCCCACCTTGTCCTGCAAAGTGCTGGATTATGGCATGAGCCACCATGCCCAGCCAGAAATTTATTTCTTATAGTTATGAAGTCTGAGTAGTCCAGCATTGAGGGGCTGCTTCTGGTGAGGGTCTTCTTGCTGATGGGGACTCTCTGCAGACTCAAGGTGGCACAGGGCATCATATGGCAAGGGGCTAAGCATGCTAGTTCAGATCTTTCTTTTTTTTCTTATGTAGCCACCAGTCTTACCCCCATGACAACCCACTCACCAATAAGTCCATTAATTCATTAATGAATTCATGATGCAATCATTTCCTAAAGGCCCCACTTTTCCATACTGCTACATTGGAGATGAAATTTTAGCATGTGTTTTGGAGGGGACAAATATTCAAACCATAGCAGAAGGGAAGTAACTCTCTGTGTTATGCAGCAAATCAGGGCGATAGCTGGAAATAGAACACATGTTTTCTGATGTAATCCTTGTCACCCATGGTAGTCCTAGAATCCAGATGAACTGAAAATTCCTCCTTGGCCTTGTCAGCATTGAGCTTTAGGTCTGCTCTTGCTGCAACCTCTCTAGTCTGCACACTTTTAATATCTCCCCAACCATCCAAACATTAGCATCAATTCTGTACCAGCAAGGATTATTCTCAGATCATTCTTAGCACTAGTATAAGAAGTAGAATTTGGGAGAATTTAGTGGTTGGTCAGTCTTCAAAATCTCCTCTTGCCTTTTAAGATTTATCTGCATAATGAACATTTGTATACCTAAACCTGAATTGTACCCCATATCTTTAAAATAAAAAATAAATACGTAAATAAAATTCTTTCATCCTTACCTATATGATGGGTGAAAAAAAAGATTCATTTCTTACAGCAAATATTTAGTAGTTTCCAAATGGAGGCATCCTTAGCATGCTGAATGGAATAGTTTTTTATTGTATGCGGTCCTGCACATCTCAGAAGGTTTTGCATCCCTAGCTCCTTCCACTAGATTCTAGTAGCTCTCACCTGTTGTTTTTACAATGACAAATACTCCCCTATTTCCAAACACTCCCCCTACACTCCACTGAGAAACACCAGCGGACCCTGCACCAGCAACCTTTTTGGTGTAAGGCTAGGCAGGAGCTCTCTGAGGTCCTGGAGTTTGTTGTGCTTTTCTTGAACTTGGGCTCCCAAACAAAATGGGTACTTAGGGCTTTTCTCTTGTGAGATTAATTATGATAATATGGCACTCTATACTCTTAACCTGAACATTAACTTTTAATTTTCTCATGATACTTAATGGAAACTGGATATCTCTTCATTGGTGGCTTATCACTGAGAACAACCTATAAGAAGTCAATGGAAAGCAGTATGGTGTGGTCTAAAGAACAGGAATTTAGTGGCCAGGCAGACCTGTGTTCACCTCTCAGCTCTGCTGCTTATGAACTGTGTAACCTGCCAGGGCAATTTATTTAATTCTTTTAAACCTCAGCTTCTTCAGTTATAAAATGGAGGGAATATCTTGCTAGTTTGTTTGTGAAGATTGAATTAATGAATACAAAGCATGAAGCATATAGTAGGGACCTAATAAGTATCGTTTCTTTCTCTGTAAATTCTAAGGAGTGGGTTTGCATGCACAGGTAAGGAGGAGTAAGTAGTCATAAAAGCAAAGGTGGAGACTCTAAGAACTACTTCCAGTTGTGAGGAAAATAAAATGTCCTGGACTTTAGATCCAGCTATTCCAGAGCTGCCCTGGAAAAGATTGAGGCTCAGCTACTACCCAAAGACATGTTCCAAAATTGGTTTTGACCCTGACTGGTGGTGTGGTAATTACCTAAACTCAACTGTCATATTGTTCATGCTTTTTAGGGGAAGGGAGGGATCTCTTTGTGGTGGAAAACTTAGGCCTCTTCATAGTCAAGCAGCAATAACCATTTGGAAAGATAAATGATATTAAGTTTCCCCTCCTTTTGATAAATCTCAGAGGTTTTGTCTGTTTCTTTCCTCCATTTCACATAAGGGCTAGTAGTTTCGACTCAGGTAGCTCTTAATAATAGCTAACAGAACACTACATGACAGATACCATTGCAAGCACTTTATGTGTATAAACTCATTAGCCATATAACAACCCTTTAAGAGAGGTATTATTATCATTAATATTCCATATATAGGGAAATAGGCTACAGACATTAAGCAATTTGAACCAGACCATATAGCTAATAAGTAGTTAAGCAAGAATTGGGGCCCAACAGTCTGACTGAAGAGTCCGTATTCTTAATCATTTCACTCTATTATCTCTTTATTTGCATTGTTAACGGAGAATTAGACCTAGAAAAAACCTTCGTTTGTGATGATCTATATTAAACACTGGTTAACCCATTTTACAGCCGATAAACCAGAGGCTCAGCTTTGTTAAATTGTCCAGGGTTGCACAGGTAGTAAATTGTATCTCTAGACCTTGAGATAAGGAACTCTAGCCCCCAGTTCAGTGTCCTTTCACTACACCAAGCAACCCTCATCTACTGGCTTTGCTTAATCTCAAGACCCTGAAAAAGTGTTTGGTACATAACAGCAGCTCAACAAATAGCTTGGATGGATGGTTGGGTGGGTGGATGGATGGATGGATGGATTCATGGATGGATGGATGGATGGATGGATGTCCAGATGTCAGAGTAATTCTAGCTGTCTTGGGCTACAGAGCTTACTTTGGAATTTGTGCCTTAAACAAGCCCTCCAAATGTACCATTCAAAGCCTTTTTCACAGAAGTTCTTCTAGAGGTTTCTTACACCCTGAACCTGGGTTACCCAGAGAAGCATCAGACAATCTAGAGAACTGAGGAGCAAAATCTATTTTTGATTTGCAAAGTTTGTTAGAAAGATGACTTCATGGAAAATAGAGACTTGGCTGAGAAAGTCAGAAATGTTTCTACAAGAAAGGCATTGATATTTTTTGCACCCATAAGATAAGGCCAGCCAAAGTAGGATACTCTAGATCATCTGCTTACAAATCCTCTCCTCCAATGTAGTTGTTTCTTACAAGTGCACTGGTCAAAAATAGACCTTTATGAGGTGATTCCTCTCTGACATGACCCATTATGATTTAAGACTAACAATGTGGAGGTATTTTAATCATTGGGCCACAGCTTATCTAAATGGAAGGGAACTCACAGATAACCACATTTGGTCTCTTCTTTTATAGATGAGAGTAAGTGATATTCAGAGAATTCAAGCAACTTTCCCAAGCATACACATATAGTCTAAAGCAGAAACTCAAGTAGAGTCTGGGTCTTCTGACCCATATAAGAGGAGGGGAACCTTGCAAAAACTCCAGAATTTATTTATAAAAGTTGTGCATTTATTCTTACACATTCAAACTTCAGTCACCTTCAAAGTACTTTGTGTTTGCTGCAATACACCTGTGGAGATGCTTTTCCACTGCTCAAAACAGTTTATGAACTCATAAATTTTTATGCCTTTTAGTGCTTCTGCTGTTTTTTATTTCATCTTTTTCATCTTTTCCTCATCGGCAAAATGTCTCCCTTTGAGGACATTTTTCATTTGCTCAGGGTGAGATCAGGTGAATAGGGAGGGTGGGGAACAGGGGCCATGCTATTTTTGGTAAAAACTGCTAAACACTCAGTACACTGTGGGCAGGTGCATTGTCATGGTAGAAGAACTAGTCTCTGAGTATCACATGTTCTCACTCATATAGTGGACCTTGAACATCTATCGTAATACTATAAGAAAAGGATTGACAGTGATGGGAAACTATGGGGGGGAAGGGAGGTGGGATTAACAGTAGCCAATATCTGTCTGGAGATGGGGAGATATCCCTTACCAACGAGGGTGCCTGAACGAAGCATATTTGTATACCTATCCCTTAACTGTACCCCACAATATTAAAATAAAAATATTGATTTGAAAATAAATAAAAAAATAAAAATAAAAAAATTTAAAAAAAGAAGAAAAACTAGTCACCTGTTTGCCACAACTCAGGATGTTTCTTCCACAAATGGTGTCACAACCTTTTCAAATTTTCCAGATAAAAACTTAGGTTGACTGTTTGATCCAGAGGAACAAATTCTGAGTGTACTACAAGGGACCCACCCTTTAAAAGATCATTCCATTTTCGGGGGATCCCCTCTCACAGAAGGTTCTTTTCACTAACCCATGTCATCCTTGAATGTGAGGCAGAATCAGTGACCCATGGGGAAGCACTGACCATATAGAGAAAACATTGGGTCTTAGAACTATAGAGTGGTTGTACAGATTCCTGAGAGCCAAGATGGCAAATCAGTCTCCATTTGCAGGGGTTTCTGGTCAGCTCTGGCCCCGCATAGCCCTCCGGGCAGTCATTAATGGACCAGAAAACACTGTCCTTGATGTGCTACAAATGTTGACTTCTTTGGCTTGCTGGCACCCTTCTCCTGAAAGAAAGCTATTAAATGTTGCATTTGCATATAATTTTTACTTATACTAAAATAAAATAATTTTCACTTTAAAGTCAATGTACATAGAAATACTTTTCATTCCGCACATAGATACACACTGAATCTAGAGGGCTCTTAGTGTATGCCCACAAAATATGTGTGCCATCAAGCAGTCTGACTTGCCCCACAAAAACTGAAATTTCTAGCAAAGAGAATCTTTATTCTGGAGGAAGGGTTTGTGTCTCCAGGACTTCCTGTTAAAATACACATACATCCTGGGGGACAATCATACCTGTTATTGGCTTTTCTACCCTGGCAAGTTTATCAATCAGCAAGCAGAAAACCTTGAGGCAATAAGACGCAGACCTGCTTAGAGTTAGGGTAAACCAGACCTGGGTTTGAATTCCAACTCTGTCATGTGACTAATTTTAGACATCTCATCTGACCTTTCTAGGCCTTGGTTTTCTCTGCTGTCACATGGTACCATCACATGGCTACCTCATGTGGCTGTTGTAAAGATTAAAGGAGATACTTTAATACATTTTAACATAAGCTGCACTGGGCAACATGCAGGTCACAGTGTGACAGTAGGTTTGACTGGATTTTTTAATCAGAGAAAAGCAAATTGCTTGGGATTGGCTGGAGTCAAGATGCTTGGGTTCAAATCTCAGTCTTACTGTTTGTTAGGTGCAAACCTTGGAAAAGTTCTTTAACATTTCTGTACCTCAGTTTCCTCAGTAACCAAAGATAAAGATGGAACCTGCCTCATAGGTTTGTTTTGATGATTAAATGAGTAAATATATTTAAAGTGCTAAAGACCATGCCTAGCATGTGATAAATGCTATGTGAGTGTGAGC
This sequence comes from Carlito syrichta, assembly GCF_000164805.1. Classification (NCBI taxonomy): domain Eukaryota; kingdom Metazoa; phylum Chordata; class Mammalia; order Primates; family Tarsiidae; genus Carlito; species Carlito syrichta. The sequence continues at coordinate 210,662 of NW_007246710.1, read as the reverse complement.
TATGAACCAGTTTCTTAGAACTCTCTCCTCTCTTCTTCCTTTCTTCCTATCCTCTTCTCCTCTTCACTTCCACCCACCACCACTCCTGACATAACCCTCTAAAGATAATCTTGCCAATACTGCATCCTTTACACAGCACCCCTCATGTGCAGCCACCTTGGAAGGCCTGAACAAGCTTCGCCAGTTCTGAAATTAGAAGAACTTCTCTGTAGGTTCTAGGGTTTCATGCTCTGAAATGGGAAAAGTTATGTCTCCCAAAATTAGCAAGAGTATGTGGTAAGAAGAGCATTTAGGAGATTCTGTGGCATCATATGGACCTAAATTCAAGTCTCAGTCTGGTACTTACCGGACATACAACCTGGGCCAAGTCAATTTCCCTCTATGGAGAAAGTCACTTCCCCTTCTAGGGCCTTAGTTTTCTCAACTGAAAAGCAGGGAATCTATGGACTAAATGTTTTTGTCCCCCTCAAATTCATATGTATAATCCTAACACTCAGTGTAATGGTATTCGAAAGTGGGCCTTTGGGAGGTGATTTAGGTCACGAGGGTGGAGCTCTCATGAGTGAGATTTGTGCCCTTATAAAAGGGACCCCAGAGAGCTGTGTAGCCCTTTTTTCATTATGGAAAGACATAATAAAAAGTCAGTCATCTATACCCAGAAAAGGGCCCTCAACAGAACTCAATGATACTATCTCCCCAATCTTAGACTTCCCGCCTCTAGAATTGTAAGAAATAAATTCTATTCTTTATAAGCCACCAAATCTATGGTACTGTGATAAAACAACCCAGATTGACTAAAACAGGGGTAATAATAGTTAAATATCTAATTCATAAGTTTGTGGCAGGAATTAATGAAATAATTAATATAAAAAAACTCAGTTGAATACCTAGCATATAACTCAATAAGTGGTGGTCCCTATTCTTATCATTAACAATAACAACAAATAGTGATGCTTGTACTTCCTATGCCGGGAATTACCACTCCTTCTCCTTGACCTTTCTAGCTTGGTATGGGCTGAGTTTTGCCCCCCCCCCCACCCATTCATGTGTTGAAGTTTCAAGCCCTAGTACCTCAGAATGTGGCTTTACTTGGAAATAAGTTTGTTGGGGATGAAATTAGTCAAGATGAAGTCAACTGGAGTAGGGTAGAACCCTAATCCAATATAACAGGTGTCCTTATAAAAAGTGGGTGTTTGAAGACAGATGTGCACACAGAAAGGATGCCATGTGAAGAAAAAGGCAGTTATCTACAAGCCAATGGGCATGAATTGTTGCCAGTAAACCACCAGAAGTTAGGCTAGAACCCTGGGACAAATGTCTCCTCATAGCCTTTAGAGAAAACAAACACTGCTGACATTTTGATTTCAGACATCTGGGCTCCAGACTTTTTGTTGCTAAGCTACCAAGTCTGTGATACTTTGTCACGGCAGTCCTAATGAATACACAGTCCAAAAAACTCTACCTGAGCCCAGAGATCCTCACTGCTTCCTGGGAATTCAGCACCATTTCCTCTACTTCTGCCATCGGTCTCCAAAATGCAGCAGCCATAGCTGCCACTGCTGGAATTCTGCTGACAGCCCCTTTGCAAATAGATTAGGGTCTCACTTGGTACTGCCCTATCCTTGTCCAGTTGCCTGTGTGGTGCCAACTGTAGTAGAAACATGTTTGTATCAGTAAAAGAAGAAGGTAACAGATAACTTGAAATCACCCAAGGTGTAGCTTCATTTCAGCTACAAGTAACTATTTTCATCACCACTTTCTGCTTAGAAATGATCCCCCAGCTAGGTAATTTGTATAACTCTTTTAACTAGAGACTGTATTCTTCCCTATCCCCACCCCAAACTCTAATACAGTGTGTTATAAAATCAGGAACTAATTTTTCTGGCTTTCCAATCTGGAAACTGGGGTATGACCTGAGTGCTGGAGAAGGTCAGGTCAACTGCTAGGCCTACAGTAAAGGCCTATGGGATAGGCAAACATTAGTGGGTCTTAGTTATCACTGTTTTCTCCAGAGACTTAATCAAAATAATAATCACACACCACAGCAGGAAAGAGGCCTACAACCCATCTTATCCACTTGGCAAGCCATTTGCCATCCAGCTGAATTGCATTATATCACCTGCTGTGTGCAAACAGAACTCACTGGGTTAGCTAAAAAGAGAAGAAAAAGAAGTAAAGTGAAGAGGATAGTGGGAAGTTAAAGAGGAGGAAGGGGGGAATTGGGGAGGAATAAAACAGGAAAAAGAGAATGAACAAGAAATGAGGAGGTCAGGCTTCAATGTCTTTTGGCCTTTGGCGGGGTTGGGGGTGGGGGCGTTGGCACTGAGTTGGGAAGTCCTGTTGAAGGAAAGGGGAAAACAATCACTCCTGTACTGTACTATCATTTGTTAAAATAGCTGGTATACTTATCACATTCCTGTCCCATGCCAGGTCCTTTATAGACACTGCTTTCCTTTTATTGTGTTCTTATTGCACTTGTTCACACTGCCTCTCACTTGGTGTATGCATGTGTCCCTGTGTGTTGGAATGACATTGTGGGGGTACTTGGCTAGATTCACATTAAAAAGGACAAAAGGAAGACTTATCAGCTTCTAAAGACTAGTATTAAGTTTCCAGCCTTGGCTTTGGTGCCAATGAAAACTTAAAATAGAGGATAATATCAGATTTCAGAATGGTGCAACACCATATGAACTAGCCTCTGCTTGATGCTCTCTAAAAAGTAGTCGTTTTCCAAACAACAGCAGCAACATGGGAGATAAAATGATAATTACAATAAACCAGGGGACCAAGAGAGATTTGAAACATGATAGCATTTCTCCCATGGCATGCCTTAGGAAGATAGTAAATAAGCCCATTTGTGGTTAAAGCAGAGTGGTCACCAGCACCCCCAGAAGCAGCGCCTATTCATGAGATGACCTCTGGTACATTCCCTAAACTGAAAATGGGGCCGACCTAGATGATGCCTTAAGGTCCTTTCGAGCCTGCTGTCTTCTGGACTGTAAGATCTAAGGATCACTACTGGTGGCTAATATTCTGGCCCCTGACAGTTTTACTTTGGGTGAAGTGGCACTGGTGCCTTTGGGAACAAGCTGATTTCTAACTTTTTGCATTTTCATATTTTTTGTTATTAATACATATGGAAATATTGTCTTTCCCTGGGTCATTTTGGCAGAATAATGAATGAGAAAAGGTTTTGTAACGAGCATTGCAATAGTTCTATAGGTTGTTGTGGTGGCTTGGGAATAGCTTTCAGATTGGAGGCGAAAAATAAGAGACCAAGTGAAAAAGCTGTTCTTTAGAGAAGGCTGGAGAATGGTTCATGAGAGTCTTTGATCAAATGACACTCAAGTTCTTAACATATAATTTTTTGTCATTTTTGTCCTTCAGTGAAAGAGTGAATGTACTGTAGATCCCAATTAGGAACCACCTATCGTTTATTCCTTGGAGTCTCTGTGGGTTAAGGGAAATGTATACAAATGACTCAAACTCAGAGAACAAATTAATTTCATCAAGAAACAATGCAGGTACTTGGAAAAGGAAATGCTTCTACACTGTTTGGTGGGAGTGCAAGCTAGTTCAACCTCTATGAAAAACAGTGTGATGATTCCTAAAAGAACTAAAAATTGACCTTCCATACAATCCAGCAATCCCTCCCCTGGGAATATACCCAGAGGAACATAAATTGCTCCCAAAAAAGACACTTGCACATACATATTTATTGCCATATTATTCACAGTAGCAAAAACATGAAACCAATCAAAAGTGGAATGGATAAATAAAATGTGATACACATACATGATGGAGTATTATGCACCCATAAAGAAGAACAAAATCATGGACTTTGCAGCAAATTGGATGGAGTTGAAGATCATCATACTAAGTGAACCATCACAGAAACAAAGACCTGAGTACTGCATGTTCTCACTCATAAGTGGTTTTTGAACATTAGTCATATTAGCACAAGGGAGGGATCAGCAATCACTAGGCACTGCTGGGGGCCAGAGGGAGGGAGAAGAGTGGTGGGCATGTGACAACACAAAGGTGCTTGGTTCATTACCAGAGGGAGTGAGGGCCAGTTAGAAGCCCAAACTTCACCTACATGCAGTCTACTTATGTAGTTAATCCTCACTTGTACCCCACATTCCTATAATAAAATAAATTAAAAAAAAGAAACAATGTAGAACCAGTCTCCTGACCCTGCTCATTTCCAAACATCAGCCTTGAGAATATCCCACATAAAACATTTGATGGAACCTGCTAGAATCTGGGTTGTCTATGAAAATGTGCTTGTTTTGTCTCCAGACTGAAGCTATAGAAGGGGACTTCCCACTAACTGTCTTAATTATCTGAATTTTTTGCTTCAATTTGGACAGTAGTCCTGACTTCATTTCCCAGGTCTTAGGGGCATAAATCTATCTTCACTGCTTCTCAGATCTATGACGCCCTAGCCTCTGACTCAGGTTTAATGGCCAGGGTATGGCCTTGAGGCCTAATCAAATTTCCCAGCTCCAGTTTGGAAATGGCTCTTCAGAATAGAATTGAATGACTTTTTGAGCTAGGAGGTCATCTAATCACTCCTCTTCACTTACTAACTGCTGTAACCTTAGGCAAGCTACTTCACTTGTTTGTGCCTCATTGGTAAAATGGTGATGAAACTAATGACAAATATTTCCTAGGGTTGTTGTGAGAATTAAATGAATATATTTATGTAAAGCCCTTAGAACACAGAGCCTGGCACACAGTAAGCATATGTGTTAGCTGTCATGATGATAATGATGATGATCACCCTGCCACCTCCATGTTACAAACAAGGAAACTGAGGCACAGGGAATTGAAATAATTTGCTTAAAGTTCTACAACTAGTGATAAAATCAAGATTTGAGTCCAGGTCTCTTAACACAATGCCCTTTCTACACTAAGATGAAACTACTCATGCAGTAAATTGTTTCATAGACATCTTAGATTCAGTTTTAGCCGGTGTCAGATTATTCTTCAGAAGTGAATTCTGTCATGTGTAAATTATCTAAATTCTTAGCAGTTATTTCAGAGTCTGGCACATGGAGGTCTCAATTAATATTTATTGAGTAATGAGTTATTCTAAGCCACTTTCTTACTACAGTGACTGGAGGGTCACTTTAATGCTACCCTTTAAATAAGACTTGATTTCCACCTCCATTCTGGAAAATAAGTTTTGAAATACAGCAGATAGGTTTCGAGGTGAGTCTAGAGGAAGCGTTTACTATCAATGAAAGTTTGTTAGGCCCTGGAATCAGTAGTGTGCTGGCAAATTCAACAACCAGTTCTCTAAGGCATGGAGAGGAAGGAGAGACCTAATTTGTAGCATTTGCCAATTTCAGACTACCGACTCCATGTTACCAAGTGCACAGTTGGGAAAAGATGCACAGTAGTATCATAAAGTATTTTTACTATGCAAATGTAATTACAGATTTTTATATAGTACACATAATACATGTGTATAATATAGTAATAATATGACAGATGATAGTAAAATATTTTTAAATAATAAGTTTTGAGTAGTTTTACTCTTGTTCTTAAAATAATTTAATTGTAAGCTTGTATAATTTAAATAATTTAATAGTGGTAAGAGAAAAAATATAGTATCTTTAAATGGATCTCTAAAACGCTTTTGTCTTGCAAAACTGAAAATCTATACTAACTGAATAATAACTCCCCATTACCTTCTTCCAGCCCCTGATAACTACCATTCTACTTTCTGTATTTATGAATTTGATTACTTTAGAGACCTCATATAAGTGGAATCATACAGTATTTGTCGTTTTGTGACTGCTTTCTTTCACTTAGCATAATGTCCTCAAGGTTTATTCATGTTGTAGCATTTGTCAGGATTTCCTTCCTGTTAAGGCTGAATAATATTCCATTGTACATTTACCACAGTTTGTTTATCCATGTGTCCGTCAATGGGCATTTAGATTCCTTCCACCTCTTGGCTATTGTGAATAATGCTGTTACAACCACGGATGTTAATTTAACTTTTAAAACTGGTTGGATTTTAACAACTAACTCACAAATTGTCTGAAAATTTTACAATCAGCTCTTGGGAGTTGATATGAGCTAGCTTCCGCTGAGGCTAGCTCATATCAACTCCCAAGAGCCTGGAATCAATGACTGGGGTGCATGCAAACCTTCACTTGAGAATTTTTTAATTGGGCTAATTTGTCTGGGAGGACTTAAAGCATGCTTCTCACCTGGGGTTAGAAAGATTGACAAAAGTATAGGGAATTTTGAACTTGTGGAATCTCTCTCTTTCTCTCTCTCTCTCTCTCTCTCTCTCTCTCTCTCTCTCTCTCTGTCTGTCTCTTTTTTTTCCTCTCTCTCTCATTCAGTCACCCAGACTAGTACAGTGGTACAATCACAGCTCACCACAGCTTTGAACTCCAGAACTCAAGCATTCTCCTCTCCTCAGCCTCCCATGGGACTACAAGAGTGCACCGCGACACCCGGTTAAATTGTTTATGTTTCATTTTAGAGACAAGGTCTTGTCCTGGTTGGTGTTGAACTCCTGGGCTCAAGTGATCCTCCAACCTCAACTCCCAAGGTACTGGTATTATAGGCGTGAGTCACAATGCACAATAAAATCTCAACCTTAAAATTTGAGAAGTATTAGGCTCATGTATCACCCCCACACAGCTCTCACACATTTTACCCTATTAAGCAGATAATAAGATTGAGGTTTAGAGAGGGAAAGAGACTTTAAGTGGCAGAGCTGAGACAAGAGCTGCTGTATCTCTACAGAGAACTTTTGTATCTTTTGTTCATCTCTGGTTACAAAAATGTATAGAAGATCTGAAGTATTTATGAGTGAAATGATATGAGAGTATGTTTGGGATATGGCCATGAGTTGCTAACTATTGAAGCTGAGTGATGTGTACATGGGGATTTGTTACTATATTATTCTATTTGTGTGCATGTCTAAAAAATTTTTATAATGAAAAGTAAAAAGGAGATGAAGTATAGTGGGGAGAAATTTTCATAATATGGTAGTAGTTGAAATGAAGTTTTTGGATTATTTGTGGATTTCACTTATTGCTAGAGCAGGCCCTGTGTGCATAAATGCCCAACAGTCATGTGGAGTTCTAACAGGATGGAAGCTTGGGTCCCACCCCCAGCAATAGATGCTCCCTCTCCTTAGGGGCCTGAGTATTCGGTGGTTGGAGCTGGGCTAGATTTGCATAACTAGTACCTTGGTGCCTCTACCAGATGAGAGAGGAGAGGGATTGAAGAGGAGTCCCAAACCCCGAAAAGCAGAGCCTCTGATCTCATTACATCCTGACACACTGAAAGGATGCCCTGTCAGGCTTCCCCAACTCAAGCTATTTGAAAAGCATCTACTGCTAGGTATGAAGAGAGACTGGGATTGGGGCAAATAAGGAAATATATCTTCCAATTTGACATTCAGCAAAAGTAAATCTGAGGAAAAGGTGAAAACTGTCCTTTTATATTAGTTCTAAAGATGACAGTATGCTTGCTGGATTTTATAGAGGGCTGATGGCTGCAAGCCAAGTACCAGAATTGGGAGCAGTAATGAGGGGCTGCATATCTCTCTGGCAGGCAAGGATGTGTCCCTCAGAAGGTTGGAACATAGTTCAACCTTCAGAGAGGTTGGCTGGTAGATGGGACCCACTCCAGCATCCTAGTTCCTTTCTTACTGATTGATTCTCACAGCCGCAAACTCATCAAAGCTTCCTCTTTAGCGGTTCTAGAATTGTCTCTCAACGATGCCTCTATTTCTATCTGAGGGCTGTCATAGGATAGGAGAGGACTACGGAGTTGGAAAATGAGAGGGGCAGTCTGACAGGGTCTCCTACTCCAAATTTCTTAGTCTATTTTTTGTTCCTATAAGGAAATACCCGAGGCTGAATAATTTATAAAGAAAGGAGACTTATTTGACTCACAGCTCTGCAGGCTGTACAAGAAGCACAGTGCCAACATTTCTATCTAATAAGGGCTTCTGGCTGCTTCCACTCAAGACAGTAGATGAACAGGAGCTGGCATGTGCAGATCACATAGCAAGAGAGGAAGCAAAAGAGAGAGGAGGAAGGTACCAGACTCTTTTAAACAAACAGCTCTCATGGAATTAATAGAGCTAGAACTCACTCATGACCTTAAGGAATGCACCAAGTAGATCATGATGAATCCACCCCCATGACCCAAGCACCTCCCATTAGGTCCCACCTCCAACAAGGGGATCAAATTGTAGCATAATGTTTGGAGGGTCAAATATCCAAACTATAGCACCACTGAGTACCACCTTCTTCCCCACCCAGGCTCTAAGAAGAGCCTTGTTCTTCCAGCTCAGCATCTATAGCTGACTCTCAGCCCAACAGACCAATATTTAGTAATATTCCTGCTTGCGGCTTGCTCATTTGGTAGGATTCACATCAGAGCACACTCCAAGTTTTCTAGTTCTTTATTTACTAGTCAAAAGAGATATTACATAAAATTTTGACTCTCCTGTTCTCCCATAAAGTCTTTCTAGCTTTCCTATCCCCGGAAATTAAGATTTTTCATTGTACTGTATGTGAAAGATATTTTCAACACAACTGTGATGGTTGGTCCTGAAAAACTACTGGGGAAGTTTCATGGGAGCATGTAAAGCCCCTGGAGAATGAGCCTTTCAGGTTGAAGATATGGTGTGCATTATTCAGTAGCCTCCAAGGCGCTCAGAACTCTGGGAGTCTTCAGAATCACTGGACCAGACTGTTCTTCCTCTTTGATTTATTGTTGTTGTTTATATGGGAACTTTAAAATACCTACAAAAGTAGAAAAACAATATAATGAATTCTCATATACATATTATCCCATTTCAACAATTAGTAATTTATCTATTCCTCCATCCACTCTCTCTAGATTATTTTGAAGAAAAGCTTTGACATTATCGTATCATTTTGTCTGAAAATATATATCTCTAAGTGGTATAGACTCTTTAAAAATTATAATACATTTATATATTTATATAACTATATATAAATATAGTTAGATAATTATAACTCTTTAAGATTTATCAAATCTAAAAATGCACTAAGAATAATTTCTTAATATCATATAGTATTCTATAAGTGTTCATATTTCCCTAAGGGTCTTACAAATGTAATTTTTAAACAATTGTGTTCCTATATAGATCCTAATAAGGTCCATACAAATGATTGATATGTCTTTTAAGTCCCTGTTTAGCTTTGGTTCTATATTTCCTCTCCCTCTTCTCTCCTTCTCTCTGTCCCTCTCCATGTTTCTGTCCTTCCTTCCTTGTAATGTATTTATTGAGAAATCTATTTGGCATATATATATATATATATATATTAGTTCTCTATAATCTGGTCTACATTTTATTGACTAAATCTCTTTTGGTGTACTTTAATGTTCTTCCCTGTTCTGTTTCCTGTAAATTGAATAGATCTAGAGACATGATCAAATTCAGATTTATTTTTTGGCAAGATTGCTTCACAGGTAGTGTTGCGTCCCTTCATTCAGAGGCTCTGGTTCTGTGATGACACCATCTTCTTTCTTTGCAGATGAGGGAAACAGATTCAAATAAGGGTGAGACTGATCAGAACTTTATGAGAACTTTATGAAGCCAAGATTTTCTGACTTCTCGCTCAGTATTCTTTGCCCTGTGCTGCATTCCACTGGGCTTTTGGGGAAGGCATTTCATAAATAGGTCAAGAAGACCAAGCTGGGAAAAGAGAAGGAGGGGAGGGGAGGGGCAGGAAAAAGAATGGAGCAGAGAATTCTGGAAAATCACCTCGAAGGACAGGTCAGCCTCTGGTGCTGCTGCTTTTTGTGGAAGGGAAGGAGGGGATTCCCAGCTTCTACTTTCCACTACATCCCACTATCTTTCTCAGATAAAATTAATAAATTAGAAAAGATTGTGGAGGGTCGGATCAAGGTGGTGGTATAGGACTGTGCAGCAATTGTCCCCCTGCAGTAACATCAATTCAAACAACAAGCTCTAGGGTATTGTGAAATACCTTCAAAAGAGCTAAGGAAGGCAGGTGAGAAATCATAGCACATTGTTGTAGTACAATAATAAGACACATTAACAGGCATAGGAAGGACAGTTTTACAGTACCCATGACACCCCTCCCTCAACCCCAGTCACCACAATGTAGAGAGATATACTGTTTGCTTAGGGAAAAGAGGGAGGTGAGCACAGACCTTTGCCTTAGACTCCAACACTGGTCCTGCCACAGTGAAACCCAGTACCAGGCAGGTCCACCAGGGCTCCAGACTCCAGTCAAGTACCTGCAACTGAGCCTATAGACCTATTCCAATGCCAGGTGGGACCTTGAAGTCCCAGTCTTCAGGCTTGTGAGGCAGAATCCATTTTCAGTCTGCACCACTGCAGAAACAACATCAGTGACCCTGGGATCCAGACTGCCTTCACCAATGTCATTCCTCACAGAAGTAGAAAGAAACAATTCTAGAGTTTGTGTGAAACCACAAAAGACCCCAAATAGCTGATATAATCCTAGCAAGAACAAAGCTGAAGTCATCACACTACCTGACTTCAAAATATACTACAAAGCTACTGTAACAAAAGCAACATGGTTCTGGCATAAACACAGGCCAATGGAACAGAATAGAGAACCCAGAAATAAATCCATGCATTTACAGCCAACTGATTTTTAACAAAAGTACCAAGAACACACATTGAGTAAAATACAATCTTCAATAAATGGTGTTAGTAATATTGGATAGCCACATGCAGAAGAATGAAATCAGATTTTTTTCTCACACCGTATACAAAAATCAACTCAAAATGGATTAAAGACTTAGATGCCAGACCCTAAATTTTGACACTACTAGAAGAAAACAAAAGGGAAGAGCTCCATGACATCTGTGCAAGGATTTTTTTCATATGACCCCAAAAGAATAGGAAACAAAAACAATAGAAAAGTGAGATTTTGTAAAATAAAAAAGCTTCTGCATAGTCAAGAAAATAATCAACAGAGTGACGAGGCAGCCTACAAAATGGGAGAAAATATTTGCAAACCATGTGTCTAATATGGAGTTAATTTCCACAATATACAAGAAACACAAATCAATAGCAAGAAAGCAAATAACCCGATTTTAAAAAATGAGCCAAGGACCTTAATAGACATTTCTCAAAAGAATACATACAAACGGCCAACAGATATATGAAAAAATGTTCAACATCACTAATCACAAGGGAAATGTAAATTAAAACTACAAGAACATATTACCTCATACCTGTTAGAATGTCTACAATCAAAAAGAAAAAAAAATTTGGCAAGGATATGAAGAAAATCATATCCTTGCATACTATTGGTGGGGATGTAAATTAGTACAGACTTTATGGACATTTCTCAAAAAACGAAAAATAGAAGTATCATATGATCCAGAAATCCCACTTCTGGGTATATAGCCAAAGAGGGAAAATCAGTATGTTGAAGAGATACCTGTACTCTCATGTTCACTGCAGTAGTACTCATGACAGGCAAGATAAGGAACCAACCTAAGTGTCTATCAATGGATTACACACACACACACACACACACACACACACAGTGGAATTACAAAATAAGTTTGTTCCTCAGGCAGCCAGGTCTAGAATTCCCAATTCCCATTTGCTGAGGGCTGTGAGGGGAAATCTGCTCCATTGCTTTCTCCTAGCTTCTGGAAGTTTGTTGAAAATCTTGGGCATTCCTTGATTTCTGCTGCTTCACCCTGATCTCTGCCTTCTTCACGTGGCTTTCTCTCAGTGTGTATTTGCCTGTGTGTGTTTGTATCTGTGTCCAAATTTCCAGTATGACACTAGTCATAGTGAAATAGGGGCCCACCCTACTCCAGGATTATCTCATCTTCTCTTAACTAATAACATCTGCAAGATCCTATTTCTGAATAAGCTCACAATGTGAGGTTCTAGGAGCTAGTACCAAAATTCAGCATAAGAATCTTAGGGAGAGCCGGGCTCGGTGGCTCAGTCTGTAATCCCACGCCTTTGGGAGGCTGAGGTGAGTGGATTGCCTGAGCCCGTGGGTTCGAGACCTGCCTGGGCGGCGAGACCTCATCTCTACAATAAATCAAAAAATCAGCCGGGCGTGGTAGCGCATGCCTGTAATTCCGGCTACTCGGAAGGCTGAGACGGAAGGATCGTCAGAGCCCAGCAGGTCGAGGCTGCGGTGGCTGGGAGCGGCCACTGCACTACAGTCTGGGCGACAGAGTGAGGCTCCAACTCAAAAAAAAGAAAAAAAATAAGAATCTTAGGGGGACACAATTTATCTCATGACACCTATCATCTGATGACTTTCCTCCAAAGACCATTAGTACCAGTTTGTTTCTTGATATTCATACCTGTACATCAACTGCCTGTTGGACTAGTATACATACAAGTTCCACAAGCATCTCTGACCCATTCAATGTGCGTTATGCACTACCATCACTAGGACCTCACCTAACTTTGGCTCTGCTTCTGAATGATCCCTCTGCATTATTAACTTTACCATCCTCCCATTCATGCAGCTGTGAAATGTGTTTTCTCTGATTCCTCCTTCTTTCTTCTCTTTCTGTGTTATTTACAAGCTATTGCAGATTCTAGTATTATGATGTATTGATTATGTTCTGTCCTGCTTCTCTGTCACTGTCCTAATTGAAGGGCTTCATTGCTTCTCACCTGTATGGGTGCAGTAACCTTCCAACTGCTCTCCCATCTCACCTCTCCTTCTGGACCATCCTTTCAAACTTACAAGAATCATTATCCTCAAGCATGTCTTCCAATAACTTACGTCCTCAGAAACAGCTGTTTTCCCATCTCTGAGCCTTGTGCTGTGCCAATCCTATTCTCTATATCATCCTCCCATTACATTCACCTATGTAGATTTTTGACTGAAAGCCACCACCCCCACAACTTCCCTGAATCAGGTGACCTTTTTTCTTAGGCTGTGTTTATATTTCTTCGATAGTACTTCTCATATTCTACCCCGCCTCAAAGCTATATAGCTATGTGTTATCTCCTGTATCACCCTCCCACACATGCACTAACACAATGTGATTGTGTTAAGGCTGGGTCTGAGTCTTCATTATGGTGTTACATGATGTCTAGCTCACAGCAAGTTCCTAATAAATAATGCTTGAGTGATTTGAAAAACCTTGAAGCTTTCTGCCCTGGTGTCTCTGTGTACTGCTGTATTGCAGCATAAAAAGAAGCTCACTCATATTTAAAAAAATCTTCTAAATTGGGCTAGCTTATAGACTAGGCATATCAGCTGCTTAGCGCTCACCACCCTCCTCAGCAAGCACCCCTCAGTGAGCTGAAAGGGAGGTGGGGGCAAAGAGGGATTGGATGAGCTCCCCCCCATCTAGCAGCAGATGCTCAGCAGTAGGATGGGACAGTAACAAGGCCAGATATGCAGGTCAATACCCGATTTATGCTGGAAGAAAATGCATGGTGACCTTAATGGCAAGATGGCTTATCACCTGAAAAGTACAGTAGTAGAGGGCCAATAGGCATTCAGTGTGGAGTACATCTTTAGCCCACCTTCATTTTAAACATCTTCATTTGAATCTTTCTTTGACCTTCCTTTGAAATGAAGGCTGTTTTCTTTTTGCTCCTAAACTGTCACTTAGATTTCACTAGTAATCATTTTTACATCTTGTGTTGCTAAATATGGACACAAAATCATTTATTCTGTCTGCTTCCTACCAGTGGAGCTGGAGGAATCAGAAAGGAAAACTGACTTAACCAAGGTCACACAGCAAGGAGGGGGTTACAATAGAAATCAGAAGCTACCCTTGCCATCCTTTCTCCTTACAGGAATTTGAGGATGGGATGATGCACCACTGGAAGTGGAGCCTGAAAGGACTGGAGGGGACAGGTATTGAGAAACATCTAGGCAAACTCCGAGGCCTAGAAAACCTAAGAGCATCACTGCAGCAAATGCCAAGGCAAAGGTATTGCCTGCAGCCTAAGAGCGTGGGCCAGGGGTCTGACAGGCAGTAAACAAATGACCAAATGCATGTTGCTAAGTAGTCTCAGGGCTACAGAAAGAGAAGTCGTTTGTCGCATGAATGGATAATGTGATTATAAGGACTGCAGTAGTCCCTCACGTAATGGTAAGTGGGTAAGAGCATGGGCTCTAGACTAGTTTGCATGGGTTCAAATCTTGATTCTACCACATATTAACCCTGTCACCTTAGGTGAGTCACTTAATTTCTCCAAGTCTTAGTTTCCTCACCTAAAAAATGGGTCTCTTTATTCACTAATGTTTGTTGAGCATATACTAGCTGGGTATTGTTCTAGGTACCTGGAATACAGCAATGAACACCACAGACAGAAATCCTTGACCTTGTGGAGCTTACATTCTAATAGGGGGAATTGGCACAAGCAACACTTTTTACCTCTCAGTGTGTGGGGAGGGGTAAATGAAAGAATGCATGTAAAGTGCCTGGCACAGAGCTAGGGATGTGTCAGAGCAATGAAAATGGTGCCAACTTGTCTGTCCTTCCATTTAGCTCCACCCTCTTCAGAATGGGATAGATGCTCTCCTGATAAGAGTCCAAGCTCAGAGGAAGGTAAAGAAGGTAGCATTTGAGTTTGACCTTAAAAACAAATTAGAGAAGAGAGACCTGGCTAGGGCATGGCCTTGAGTATCCCAGACTAGGGATACTTTGACTGAGTGAATGGTAAGAGAGTTTACCTTCAGTTGTTTTAGACTGGAGGTGGGCAACAGAGCATTAGTTCTTTGGTGCGGTATGTATGTATGTATGTATAAAGTAACCAGAATTTCAGCAAGTCTTTTTGAGGGAAGGAATCCAATGTTGCTTGTTGGCGAAAGTCATGAAAGTTCTTATTGTTCTGAGCTGGAGTTTTCACAGAAGTCTGCTGAGGCTTCAGTCAGGCCCACTAAATACAGAAACTCAAGAGGTCCATGGAACTGGATGGACCACAGACACTGGCCAAGATGTTTAAGTGTCTGGATTTCAAGTACATTCTCCTCCAGCTCCTTTCCCTCTGGTCCCACTGTACCTGTTTCCCCACTGAAAGCCAGCGAGAGTCCTTGTTGCACCAGGTCTCCCAAGCCCTTGCTCCAGTGGGAGAGTCAGGCATGGCTTCCAGACCTTTGGCTCCTCTGTAGAGGGTAATTTAAAAAGATCCCACTTGGGACCCCATCCTGGGTATACCACTTCTTACTGTACACCACTGACAGGACCTCCATAAAAGATTACCTTTTTCCCCCTGTGGCAAGAGCAGATCACATGCAAGATCACTAGTTTTCTCCCTGTCACTTGCTTGCTATGAAACAGTGATAGTCTGTGGGCTCTGAAAACAAATTATTTGGGTTTGGGGTCTGCCTCTGTTACTGCCAAGCTATGTGATCTTGGGCAATGCACTTATTCATTTATAGAATGAATAAGAGTATCTTTGTCTATAAATTGGGGGTGAGAATACCTACCTTATTGGATTGTTGTGAAGTTTTACTAATGTCCATCAGGTAAAGTTGTCAAAATTGTGACTGGCTCATAGGTAATATGTTAAAAGTTAAGATCTTGCTCTAGTCACTTCCCCTTTGGGGGGCCTCCATTTCCTCATCTGTGCAATACAATAATGCTTACCCTGTATAGTTCCTAAGGTTAGAGACCAAGTGGATGAGAAAACACTTTACTAACCCGCCTGGGCAACTTGGCGAGACCTCATCTCTACAATAAATCAAAAATTAGCTGGGCGTGGTAGTGCCCGCCTGTAGTTCCAGCTACTTGGAAGGCTGAGGTGGAAGGATCGCCGGAGCCCAGCAAGTCGAGGCTGCAGTGGCCGGGAGTGGCCACTGCACTCCAGTCTGGGTGACAGAGTGAGACTCCAACTCAAAAAAAAAAAAACAAAGTAATACAAGATGCAGTGTACTGAGGGTGGGTGCAGAATCAGGAGCATCCTCCTTGAGGACATATTTCAATGGGGTTTTGGCTATAGCTTTAATGCAAGTTGAGGAAATTAAAGTATGGATAACAGTGTGGATAACATTGGTAGCTTTTATTTAGTAATTTAGATATCTGAAATTATCTGTGGAAGATGACACCAAGCTGTATTCGGGTTGACATTAGCATGTCTCTCTCTCTCTCTCCCCCTCTCTTTCAGACAGACAGAAACACATACCTACACACACATACACACACACACACACACACACACACACACCTTTAATTTTCCAGACAGTGAAGTATTTCACAGCTCCATGTTACTTTGGACTATTATGACTTAAGGCTTACATGTAGTTGGGGTGTAAATGATATTTATTAAGGTCAGAATTCATTTTGTTCAGTCACTATTCTTAAAGGAATCACAAGTAACTTACTGACTTAAGATCTCTTTTTTTAAGACAGTAACCTAATCTTATGTTGGAGTTTTGTGACTATCATGCAAAATTCAAAAATTGCCCTGGAAAGCATCAGAAATGTGAATAAATAGTTTAGTCTGGTCTGTTTTCCATTTGCAAATTGGAATTGATAATCCCTTTCCTGGTTGTCCAGAAGAACCATGATATGACTCTAATATGATCATGAATGTCAAAAGAAATTAAAAAGTATAAAGTTTTATATACATATGAGTTATAATAACAGTAATACTAACTGTAATTATCATGTATTGAGTATCTACATTGGGCTAGGTGATTTTAATAATGATAGCTGACATTTATGTAGTGTTACTCCATGTCAGATGCTACTCTACAAATTTTGCATGAATCAATTCTCACACCATCCTGGGGGTTAAGTACTTGTATGATCATCATCCCTCCTGAACAGAGGTAGCACTGATGTAAGAATAGGTTAAGTTACTTGCTGTAGGCCACTGCAACACAGTAGCCCCAAATTTGAGAGGACTTGTACTTAATGGTTTTTTTTTGTTTTTTGTTTTGTTTTGTTTTTTTGTTTTTTCGAGTTGGAGTCTCACTCTGTCACCCAGACTGGAGTGCGGTGGCTGCTCCCGGCCACCGCAGCCTTGACCTGCTGGGCTCTGGCGATCCTTCCTCCTCAGCCTTCCAAGTAGCTGGAATTACAGGCATGCGCTACCACACCCGGCTAATTTTCTGATTTATTGTAGAGATGAGGTCTTGAACCTGTGGGGTCAGGCAATCCACTCACCTCTGCCTCCCAAGGCGTGGGATTACAGCCTGAGCCACCGAGCCCGGCTTAATGTTTACCTATTCCAAAGAAGTCACCTGGAAGCCCAGGAGGGCGAGATATGGTTTATTATACTTATGAGAGGGCACCAATGGTGGTGTGTTGGTGTGGAATCTGTGCCTTGAAGACAGCACAGCAAACAGTTTTATAATCAAGCAAGTTAATTATTCAAATTCCTACACAGTGTTTACAGTTACATTGATTAAGAGTGATGACTATATTGTCTTTAGGTTGCCTTGTTACCTGCATCCCGGGACTCCTTAACCCCATGACTTGTTACAGGGAATATGCATATCCTGCAGAGAACTTGACCAGGGGCTGCTCCCTGGAGGTGGGGCAGAAAGAAGCCTGACATAGGGGGCAGAAGCAATGTCTGGATAATTACGCCACAGCCACCCAGACATGAGAATCACTTGGAGAGTTTTCTTTTATACCTTTGTCTAGCACCCAGATCAATTAAATTAGAATCTATATGGTGGGGCTTCAGCATTGTGTTTTTGCAAAGCCGCCAGTTGATTCTCATCCACCGCCAGGGGTGAGATCATCTGCCTTGTGCAATAAGGCCTCCACCACCTAAAATCACCTCTTAACTACAGCACTCTGGAAAACACACATTTAAGGCATTTGAGACATTGAGAATTGCTCAGGCAAAGGCAAGAAGATGTTCATTAGCAGGTCAAAAACATATGTGTAGCCCCCTTTAGATTCATAGAGGTCCAGGAGTTCATGTACCTGGTGTGGAAGAACCACACAGATATTGTACTTGGTAGAAGGTCATGCAGTCCTCTGAGATGAACCTGGATCACCTGCTTCCCAATTAACATATTGTCTGATCTTTTCACCAAATTTAATTTGCTGGCAGATTGTTAACTTCCAGCTGAAGTGTGTTGTGGCCTAAAAGTGGGGGGAGCCTAGCAACCAACTGCATGGCTTAGCAAACATTACCACACTTTAGCTACAACAGATGTGGGAGTCTGCCTGCAAAATTGCCAAGACTGGAACTGGGAAGACAAGTCACAGAGTAGCCAGGCAGCTGTGGGTAGCAAGTAAGGGGAAAGCACTCTGCCATTACCTCACTGGATTAATTTAGGTAAGTTACTTGTTTCTGAACCTCAGTTTCTCCAACTATAAAATGGGGGTAAGATCAAATGAAAAAATCTTCTTTTTTTTTTTCAGCAAATACAAACTTGAATTAAGAGTTATTTCATTTTGTATTTATCACTTATAGAACACTTATCCTGTATATTAGTTTCCCGTGGCTCCTGAACAAATTACCACAAATTTGATGGCTCAAAACAGCAAACACTTATTATCTTACCATTGTGGCAGTCAAAAGTCTAAAATGTGCCTCACTAGCTAAAATTAAGATATTAGCAGGACTACATTTCTTTCTGTAGGCTTTAGTACAGTATTCTGCTTTTTCCAGCTTCTAGAGGCTGCCAACATTCCTTCACTCATCACTCTCTTTCATCTTCAAACCCAGCAATGTCTAGTTGAGTCTCATATTGCATCACTCTGACAATGACTCCTCTGCCTCCCTCTTCCACATTTAAGCACCTTTGTGACTACATTGGGTCCACCCAGATAATCCAGAATAATGTCCCTATTTTAAGGTCACTGATTAGTGACTTTAATTCCATCTGCTTCATTGATTCCCCTTTACACTGTAACCTAACATAGTCACAGGTTCCAGGGATTAGGATGTGGACATGTTCGTGGTAGGGGGGTTTTATTCTGACTACCACACCATGTGTCATGCACTATTCTAAGTCCTTTACATGTATGAAACTCATTTAATACCTCTCTCTGAGATAGGGAGTATTACCATTTCCATTTCACAGACAAGGAGATGAAGCACATAGAGGTTAAGTAGTTACATGGTTTACCCCTAATGTTTATATTAACCACCCCAGGACCAAAAACTTTTATACTTGTTTTATCTATTAGGAATTATATTTGGCTGCTAGTAACCAAAATGGTATATAAAAATAGCTTTAGTGAGGCAGACATTTATGTTTATGTTATGTAAAAAGATCTAGAGATATGCTGTTCTTGGATAGTATGGTAACTCCATCATCTTTAGCACATGGGCTTCGTCCTCAAGGTTACAAGATGGCTGCTGGAGCTTCAACTATCACGTCCTCATTGCAAATTGTAGGAAGGGCAAAAATGGTATATGCCACCTGTCTATCACAACTTTAAGGAACTTTTCTAGAAGTACCACCTAACAGCTTCCAGTGACCTCTTATTTCCCACTCTTAGAAGCAAAGGATATCGTACACATTCATACTCAAGAAAAAAGGAAAATGGACTTTTAGTAGTCTGTGGTAGACTGTCTACCACAACTATCAAGAGTGAGAAACTAACCTCTTACCATAGCCCATGGCTATGATTCCTTAGCTTATAGTCCTCTTGAGAACCCTCAAAAGGAAACTTCTATCCCTTGTTTGGGACAATGCAGCAAGGTGTAGAATAGGGGAGGTCAACTGCAAATTTATATAGGAGTTTGGTTGGTAAGTTACATGAGAGACTGACACAGTGCAGTTCGGATGCATTTGAGAGTTGTGGGGAGCATGGAAAACTAGAGACCACATGCCAAATTAAAAGGAGGAAGCCACTACCCAGCTCCAGTTAATCTGCCATTTCTTCTGATTTTGTTTTTCAGTGAAATCTGGAAATGCGAATTTTCTGGTGTAATATTCTACTTTTTAAATGTTGGATCAGCTGCATTTTTATATTATGTGAGACCAACTAAACATAGAATCTAGCCCCTTGTCACTAGTTTCTAAGCCCTGGTGTAGTGGGAAGAACACTGCATTAGGAGAACAGGATTCTAGCCTGGTTTGCTGTGACCATGTGTATCTTCCCTATCTCTGAGTTTCAGAATTCTCATCTTTAATTTGAGGGTATTTGACTACAGAATGTCTTTGGAGTCTTCAAATTCTGATGTTCTATAATTTTTCCTTATATGATATAACCAAATGAAAGGTTACTTTATTCAAAAATTTTAGATACTTATTTCAAGTTTCACTTTTTAGGAGAAATAATACATTATATATTGAATTGCTATCTTTACAATTGTCAATTGGGAAAAATATCTAGTTGCTTATTTACCACTGTTTGTAAAGACTTTCTTAGGTGGAACCTACTTGCCTCATCCAATTCAATTAGGAATTTTAAGGCCACTGAAAGTCCTACTAACTTATTCTTTTAATGTATGTGTTCAACAAATAATGGTTGGTATTGCTGTCTAGCTTGATTATTTCTGGTGACTTTTCAGCATAGGGGAAGCTGAGGGTCTTAGAATGAGTTTAATCTAGGAGAAATTCTTCTCAAAGAGAATGAAGGAATCAGAGAGCTGATGGGAGAATCTTTAAAAACTGATATTTTTGAGTACCTATCAAGTACATCCTATAAATTATATCATTTGACCTATCCACAATCCAATTAGAGGTACTATCTTTCCTATTTTATAGTGTCAAACAGGGACTTGTAAACTTTTCCAGTGAAAAGCCACATAGTAAATATTCTAGGCTTTGTAAGCCACATTTGGTGCTTGATGCATGGTTTTCTTTTCTTTTTTAACAAGAAATATTCAAAAATGTACAGAAACAGGCTGTGAGCATAATTTGGCCCATACCATAGTTGACCAGTGTCTAGACCAGGTTAAGAGCATAGACATCGAAGACAGCAGGGTTAGGATCCAGGCCCACCTCTTACTGTGTGCAATTGAGCAAAGTACTCAGCCTTTCCCTACCTCAGTTTTTTCATCCGTAAAAATGGGATAATTATAGAACTTACCATAGGGTTGTTGTGAGGATACAGTAAATTATTATTTGTAAATGCTTAGAACAATGCCTTCAACACCTAAGTATTTGTTGAATAAATAAGAAAACCAAGAATCTGATGTTGAAATGGAAGAGATATGTTTAAGAAAGGAAATACCTCTTCTGATTGCGCCCTATGGGTAACCACTCCCTCTACATCTGTGATCCATGGGCTAGGTTCTCCAGAATGTAGCTCACTGCTTCATCTGTTCTGCTCTCTGTACATTTTTTCAATAAAAATTGTGTACTTATTCTTTCTTCTCCTATTTTTATTTTAAAGATGTGGGGTACAATTCAGGATTAGATATACAAGTGGACATTGTACAGGTAAAGTTTAAACCTCCCTTTGGTCCACACTTTGCCCAGGTTGAGATCATGTACCCTTATTGATGTTGTGCCCTCCCACCCCAGCAGTAACCCATTACTGCCAATCCCTTTCTTATACTATTATGGTAAGTGTTCAGGGTCCGCTTAAGAGTGAGAACATGTGGTACTCTGTTCTTTGTTTCTGTGATAGATCACTGAGTATTATTAAATGCCTTAGATGACAGACACACCAAACACACAGGATCATTAGCCAATTCAGCCTAGGTCCATGTGCTTTTCAAGCTGGAACCTTGATGCCACACTGTCTCTGTATAGGGCACTTAGGGAGTTATCAATTAGGGAGCAAACCCTCCCCCTCTTCCCTGGGGTTGGCCCCCTTCTCAACCACAAAAGAACCCCTCTCTGGCTAGGCACTGGTGACTCATGCCTGTAATCTCAGTGCTTTGAGAGGCTGAAGCAGGAGAATTGTTGGAAGCCAGGAGTTCGAGACAAGACTGGGCAATATAGTGAGACCCTATCTCTACCAAAAATAAAAATAAAAATAAAAAATTAGCTGGGCATGGTCACAGTGCCTATAGACCCAGATATTTGGGAGGCTGAGGCTGGAAGATCACTTAAGCCCAGGAGTTCAAAGTTACAGAAAGTTATGACGACACCATTGCACCCCATAGCCTGTGCAACAGGTAAGACCCCCATCTCAAAAACAAAACAACAGCAACAAACACCCCCTCAGCAGCACTTGACAAAGTTGACCATTCCCTCCTCCTTGAAAATCTTTCTTTCCTGGCTTCCAAAACACTACGCTCTCCTGTTTTCACTTCTACTTCACTGATTGCTCCTTTTCAGGCTTCTTTGCTATTTTCTCCTTATCTCCCCAACATCTAAATGTTAGAAGATCCCAGGGCTCAATCATTGGACCTCTTCTCTTCTCCACGTGTATTATACGTGGGGGGACCCCAAAAATGAAATTGTCTTTTGGAGAGTGGGCCTCTTATAGTACTCTCGGAATTTGTTCCTCTGGATCAAACGGTCAACCAAAGTTTTTATCTGGAAGTTGCCTAACAATTTGTGGAAGAAACATCTTGAGTTGTGGCAAAGAGGTGACTGGTTTTTCTACCATGAAAACGTACTTGCCCACACTGTGCTGAGTGTTCAGCAGTTTTTGACCAAAAACGGCATTACCCCCACGCCCCAACCTCCCTATTCACCCAGTCTTGCCCTGAGCTACATTTTTTGTTTCTCCTGATGGACAAAGTACTCAAGGGAAACATTTTGCTGATGTGAAAAGGTAAAACAAAAAACAGAAGCATTAAAGGGCATCAAACTGGATGAGTTAAAAAACTGTTTTGAGCAATGGAAAAGGCATCTTGATAGGTGTATTTTATCAGAGAGTACTTGGAAGGTGACCAAAGTTTAAACATGTAAGAATGCACAATTTTTAATAAATAAATTCCAGTTTTGGGGAGTCTCCCCTCGTATTCTTTCATGACTTCATCTGAACTCATGCCTTTGAATAACATTTATATATTAATGGCTACCAAGTTTATATCTCCAGCCTGGCCTTTTCCTTCAGCATGTATATCTAGCTGCATATTTAACAACTCCACTTGCATATTTAATAGGTATTACAAACTTAATATGTCCCAAACTAAACTCCTAATATAAAAATATGCATCTGTTTTTTCTGTACTTTTTCCTATCTCAGTTAATAGCAAGTTCCAGATTTTTTTTTTCCTTCCAGATGCTCAGAACAAAAGACTTATGATTCATTTTGTTTCATGCCCTACATCCAATCTCTCCGGAAATCCTTTTGGTTCTACCCTCAAAATACCTTTAGCACTGATTACTTCTCACCATATCCCCTGCTATCATTCTGGTCCAAACCACCATCATTTCACTAGGAATACGTTACCCTCCTTACTGCTCAGCTTCCTCCCTTAACCTCCTACAGTCAATTATTTGCACAGCAGCCAGAGTGAGTGTGTTAAAACTTAAATAATTTCACATGTCACTCTTCTGCTAAAAATTCTTCAATTGTTTCCCATCTTACTAGGAGCAAAAGCCCAATGATTTTTAAAACCCTATGTGTTTAGGCCCCCATTACTTCTTTGACCCTATTTCCTACTATAGCCCAGTGCTCATTCCACTTCAGTCATACCAAACTCCTCACTCTTTTTTAGAGCTGCCAAGCACATGCTAGGCTTGAGGCCTTACTGGCTGTTCCTTTCACCTGGAACACACTGTTCTCAGATGTTTGCATGGCTATCTCACACTACCAGGTATTGTTCACGTCTTCTCAGTGAGTCTTTCCGTAACTACCTTTTTAAAAAATTGCACAATATGCCGGGCTTGGTGGTTCAGCCTGTAATCCCGCGCCTTTGGGAGGCTGAGGTGAGTGGATTGCCTGAGCCCGTGGGTTCGAGACCCGCCTTGGGCAGCGAGACCTCATCTCTACAATAAATCAAAAAATCAGCCGGGCGTGGTAGCGCATGCCTGTAATTCCGGCTACTTGGAAGGCTGAGGCGGAAGGATTGCCGGAGCCCAGCAGGCGAGGCTGCGGTGGCCGGGAGTGGCCACTGCACTCCAGTCTGGGTGACAGAGTGAGACTCCAACTCAAAAAAAAAAAAAAAAAATTGCACAATACTTTCTCTATCCTCCTCTTTGCTTTTCCCCCAAAAGAAGTTATAACCATTTGGTATACCATATATTTTGTTTATTTGTTGTTTGTTTCTCCCTGCTAGAATATAAGCTCCAGGACAGCAAGGATTTTGACTGTCTTTTTCACCAAAATATCTCCAACTCCTGGAACAGGAACAATGCCTAGTGCATAAAAGGCATGCAATAAATATCCTTTGAGTATATAAATAAAACAAACATACCCCCACTGCTTCCTTTACTGGTTTTCCTCTCTCCGTTGATATAAAATAAACCCAAATACCCTGAGAGCTTCCAGAGGCAGGTTCACAGAAAAATCACAACCCCCCAAAAGACTGATACAAAATAAGTAAGTGGCCTTATGCCTTCCTGTGTTTCATTTGTCTAGCTGCCAGGGTTTCATGAGGCTTTCACAATCTAAGCTCTAGGCATTGGGGATTGAGAAGACTTCCTGCTCCTAATAACTGGCCTCCTAATCCTAAGGCCCCTTCTCCTCCTCACATCAGGCACTTTGCATTGTGACAGGCTCAGAGTCCTCATAGGAGTGAAGTAAAAGGCATACCTGCCTGCTGTTAGAGACTAAGGACTTAGGGAGCCACTGTCTATGTGTATTTGTGTGTGTATTCTTTATATAGTCTGCACCCATTGTGTATGGTGTTAGTCAACACGGTCTGCGTTAGATCCAGCAAAGTCCTTCACCATCCTTAGAGGTCCTTTCTGCAATCCCCTCAGCCTTACCCCTACCTCTACCCCACAGCTAATCACTACTATCAGAGCTAACTTGTGCCAGGTGTTGTGCTAAGGGCTTTTCATGTATTCACTTATATGCTCCTCACAGCAACGTTTTGATATAGGTACTATTATTATTCTTATTTTTCAGATAAGAAAACTGGGGTCCAGAGAGGTAAATAAGTAGCTCAATTATCTAACTACTGCCAGCTGATGTGTTTAGACTAGCATATTTCAAACTGTTACATCACAACAAAAATACGGAATCGAAACAAACTTTTTATGAAATAATACCCTTACTATTTGCTTTGTAGTCTGGTATTTTCTCTGCTGCTAGAAAAAAAGCTGGTCAACACAAAACTACTTGATTTTATCAGCCAAATGGGTCCACTATACCACTCACTAAGAGTTTGCAAATCACTATTTGAAAACAGCAAAAACATGGAACTAACCATGCTGCCCATCGAAGCTGGACTGGATAAAAAAATGTAGTACATAGACACAATAGAATATTATGCAGCCATAAAGAAGAACAAACATGGACTTCGCAGCAACTTGGATGGATTTAGAGTCGATCATACTCAGTGATCTATCACAGAAACAAAGAACAGACTACCATATGTTCTCACTCATAAATGGACCTAGTACAATTATAGTATAAAAAAGGGATTGGAGCCGGGCTCGGTGGCTCAGCCTGTAATCCCGCGCCTTTGGGAGGCTGAGGTGAGTGGATTGCCTGAGCCCGCGGGTTCGAGACCCGCCTGGGCGGCGAGACCTCATCTCTACAATAAATAAAAAAATCAGCTGGGCGTGGTAGCGTGCGCCTGTAATTCCGGCTACTTGGAAGGCTGAGGCGGAAGGATCGCCGGAGCCCAGCAGGTCGAGGCTGCGGTGGCCGGGAGCGGCCGCTGCACTCCAGTCTGGGTGACAGAGTGAGACTCCAACTCAAAAAAATAAAAAAATAAAAAAATAAAAAATAAAAAAGGGATTGGCAGTAGTGGGAAACTGTCAAGGGAGCAGGGGGGTGGGGGGTGGGATTGGTAGTTAAGAGAAATTGCCAGGGGAGAGAGGGGTATACCTCATCAACAAGGATACCTGCATAAACAACATTTATATACCTAACTTTGAATTGTACCCGACATATTTGTAATACAAAAATAAATAAATAAATAAATAGAAAATCACTGCCTTAGGGGATGTGCCCTCTTTCAAGACTATTTACATTTCTCAGAGACCTCCAAAATGTCTCCAGCCCCACAGGGTGTCATTCTGCTTGGAGAATATCAGGCATCAAGAGAAGCATGAGAGGAGATGGAAGCATCTTTAGCAAGTCTCAGAGTGGTGAAAGTTGATCCTACATGGCTTGATCTGTCCTTCTCAGAATTTGTTTGACCTTCTCAGAACCCAGGCTCAAGCCCCTTTTTCTCCTTTCTCTGAATATCAATTCCTTCAACAAACATTTTCTGGGAGCCCCTTGAGTTTCTCTGCCATTGGCTATGAGGAAGTACAATTATGTGAAAGAGACAAGCTCATAAACAGCTAACAGGTTGTAGATACTTAATAATGTCATGTTAAGGAATTTGAACTTCATCTTGTAGGCAATGGGGAGTCATTAAAAGTGTTTGATCAGGGGAAGATACAGATCAAGCAGCATAAACAGCATAAAGCAAGCATTGCCCACCACCTTAAAAAGGGTGCCAGCAAAACATTGCAAGCTTGCACAGAAAGGAAGAGGAATTTGAACTTGAGTCTGGGCTTCAAAAAAGAGATGGCATTTGAACCAGGCCTGGACGGATGGCTAGGACTTAGACAACCAGAAGTAAGGGAAAAGAAACTGCGAGAATATTTAAAAAAGAAAAAGGCATCTGAGCTAGAAAATGTAGCTACGTAAAGAAACTAAAGAGTATTTAGGGCCAGGTTGTAGATACTTAATAATGTCATGTTAAGGAATTTGAACTTCATCTTGTAGGCAATGGGGAGTCATTAAAAGTGTTTGATCAGGGGAAGATACAGATCAAGCAGTGCTTTAGAAATATAACTTTGACAGCAGTGTGAAAATGAATTGGAGAGCAGCAAAAATGGAGGTGGGGGACACTTAGGAGGCTGAGGTGATGGTCTAGGGAGACATAGACAAGGGTCTGATCTGGGATAATAGTTACGGGTATGGAGTGGAGGGGACACACAGAAGAAATGCCATAGGGGTAGAGGTTTTGCAACTAACATGTGTCTGTGTAGAGATAATGCCTTTTCTTCTCCTTCCCATTTTACCCCTCACCTAAGTGCTTCCACAGTAGTCTGATGAACTCTGTGTATCCACCAAACCATGGAGAGGAAGCATAAGCATTGGTGGGCAGCTCTTCGTGTGAGATAGATGAGGAAGAGGAGGCAGTTCATCATAGGCAGGCCAGAGGGAACCAACTCATCCTGTTGCCATAGCATTTCAGATAATTGAATTTTAGAGTTGGAAAGGGGACTTTAGGATCCTGCTATGAGGATATCCTATTATGGGAAGGATGGAGGAGTCTAGCAAAAAAAAAAAAGTACCCTTTAGGAAAAGCCTCAGACTTGATCTCTTAAGTTCTCCTCTTCTCCTCTCTTCTCTTTTCCTTTTCCCCTCGCCTTTGCCCCTTCTCTTTTCTCATATTCCTTTTCCCAGCTTCTCTTACTCTTTTCTCTCTTCTCTTCCTTCTTTCCTTTTGCTACTCATCTTCCTCTTTATTTTCCACTTTTTCTTCTCCCTCCTCTTTTGTCTCATTCTCTTTTCCTTTTTTTCCCTGACCCTCTCAGCACTTTAACCAACAAAAACGTTTTCCTTGGAGCTCACGAGTTAGCATCCTGTACCTGAAAGGTGATCCAAGTCATTCCAAGTCAGGGAGCGGGTCAGATCTCTTGGAAGAAGCCTCACTTCCCTGTGAGGAACAAACACTGTGCTGGCTTTCTTTGTAATGCTTTTTTGTTCAAGCTCTCATCTGGCTGGAAGATATTCTTCTCTTCTCCTCACTATCTCCCTAGAGAAGGATTCAGTGGTCCCATTGAACATCAGGTTTAGTGGTTTACCCAGTATACTGAAGGTTAGTTAGAGCTGGGCCAAAGGCCAGAACTTTTGGTTTCTCACTTCTTTTATCTTTCTACTGGCCCCTCACTTCTACAGTTGTGGTCCATGGACCAGCAGCATTCACATCACCTAGGAGTCTGTTAAAAATGCAGAATCTCAGGCCTCACCCCAGACCTACTGAATCAGAATCTTCATTTTTAACAAGAACATTTGTGAACATTAAAGTTTGAGAAGCACTGCGCTAAACAGACCACATTCCTCATGTATGGATACATCTGTTTCTAGAGTAACTTATTCTGCATTTGGTTTCCTGGAACTGTGGAGGGGTAAAGAAGCTAAAGATAAGAGAGCCCTGAAGGGGAGGAGTCATCACTTAGATTCCTGCAGAGGTTCTAAGGGAGGCTGCTGCCTAGCTGTAGCTGATTGTTGCAAGGTGGCAGTACAAGCCTAGGGCAGCCCAGACCTTCCAGTATTTCAAGAGAAGCTGGAAGTACAGATTTTTATATGAAATATCTTGATTTAAAAAACATAGTGTTAAATATCCAATAAACTTTTGAGAAACTATGGTGGGCAAATAAAACAGGTCTGTTGTCCAGACTTTCCACTTATAGCCTTTGATTTAGTCTAGGTTTGTTTGCTTTTAGCAGCAAGAACTCTATTCAATCAGAATCTTACCTGGAAGTTTAATATAAAACAGATGAAAGAAGAACCACTTTGGTTGAAGTGGGGCCTGGAGCTCCCCCTATTCAGCCTCCCATATGTCCCCCAGAACAAGAAGGACCCTCTGTAGGAACCTCCCCACACAAAAAAACACAGGTCACAAAGCATTGAAGATGCTAACCACACCATTTGACAGATAAAAAGACTGAGTGACTTATCCAAGGTTACCAAGCAACTTAGCAGTCACTGAACTCCTAGTCCACTGCTCTTCTCACTTCTGCTCACTGACTTCTTTTCATGGTTCTCTAGTGTAAACTTTCATTCATGGAAGAATCATTATACAGCCTATCTGGCAGTTACTCTTTCAGATTCTGCTTGGATACCTTCAGTGATTGGAATTCATAAAGTTGGACATTAATATGTGAGTTTGGCTTGTTAGAGGATCTTTGAGCAGATGCATAATGTATGTGAGGTTTGCAGGACCTGAATCCACCAAGTAATTTAACCAATACTTTTTGGTGTTGGTTGGATAACCTCTGGATGTAGGTTAAACCTGCTTATCTAATTTAAACTCCTCATGCAGTTGTTTCAGCTTCTGCCTTTGTCCTAAAGACGAATAGCAAATTGGAGAGAAAATTCTTTGGTAGACAGGAAATTATTTGAGGCTGAAGGCACGGCATGGAAGGAAGATAAGAGGGAAGTAAAGAGGAAAGGAGTGGGTACTAGGAAGGTATAAACTTGAAGTCGCTTCATCTTTAAAAATTTGAGAGTACAGATCCCATGGAGAGCTTAGAGAAGGAGAGTAACTAATGGGGTCCTATCTTGGTGAAAGGAACAGTACTTTCATTTGACTGGTCTCTGTGATCAAACTGAAGTGGTCTGCGGAAACTGTTGAGCCACAGTGGCTACGTTCTAAGGTGATACTTTCTTTTTTTTTTTAATCTGTTTTAAAGCACACAATCAAATTTTATTTTATTTTTTATTAATATATATTTTTTATTTTAAAGTTGTGGAGCACAGTTAGGTATACAAATATTCATTGTGCAACTACCCTTGTTGATGAGGTGTGCCCCCCTTTCCCCAGACAGATATTGACTACCGTTAGTCCCACTTCCCTTCCCCTTCCTCTCCCCCCACATAGTTTCCCAATGCTATCAATCCTTTCCTTATAGTAGTATGGTAGTTGTTCAAAGTCCACTTATGAGTGAGAACACGTGATGCTCAGATCTGTGTTTCTGTGAGAGATCACTCAGTATTATAAACTCTAATTCCATCCAGGTTGCTGTGAAATTCATGATTTTGTTCTTTTTTATGACTGTGTAATATTCCATTGTGTATATATACCACATTTTTAAAATCCAGTCCCCTTTTGATGAACAGTATGGTTGGTTCCAGGATCTTGCTGTTGTGAACAATGCTGCGATAAACATATGTGTGCAGGTATCTTTTTTATAGAGTGATTTGAGTTCTTCAGGGTATATTCCCAGTAGGGGGATTGTGGGGTCATATGGAAGGTCGATTTTGGGAGCTTTTAGGAATTGCCACACTGATTTCCACAGAGGCTGTACTAGTTTACCATCCCACCAACAGTGTAGAAGTGTTCCCTTTTCACCACACCCTCTCCAGCATCTGTTACTTTTTGTTATTGATGATGGTCATTCTGACTGGAGTTAGGTAGTATCTCAGTGTAGTTTTAATTTGCATCTCCTTGATGACTAGTGAGGTTGAACATTTCTCCATGTATCTGTTGACTGCTCTTATGTCTTCTTTTGAGAACTGTCTATTCATATCTTTTGCCCACTTTGTAATGGGGTTGTTTGTTTTTTTATTTTCAGCATGTTTGAGTTCCTTGTAGATCCTCGATGTTAGGTCATTCTCAGTCATGGAGTTGGCAAATATTTTTCCCAGTCTGTGGGCTGTCTCCCTTCTCTCTTGATGGTTTCTTTGACTTTGCAGAAGCTTATCAGTTTATTGAGGTCCCACTTGTCTATTTTATCTCTTAGGGCCTGGGCACATCGGGTTTTGCTTTACACCAATAATAAACAAAGAGAAACCCAAATAAAAAGCACAATCTCATTCATAATAGTCACAAAAAATTAAATACCTTGGCATCTTCCTAACAGAGGAATTGGATGCCAGTTCCACTTCCATAAGTGTGTGTCCTGCATTTTCTAAAGTTCTTATGGCTTGAGGTTTTATATTTAGGTCTCTGATCCATTTAGAGTTAATTTTTGTGTATGGGGATAGATAGGGGTCCTGTTTCAATCTTCTGCATGTGGTCAGCCAGTTTTCCCAGCACCATTTACTGAATAGGTTCTCCTCTCCCCAGTGGTGGGTAGTGGAGCTTTGTCGAAGATGAGCGGGTTGAGAAATTTAGGTTTTGCTTGTGGAATTTCAATGCTATTCCATTGGTCTATATGTCTGTTCTTGAGCTAATACCAGGCTGTTTTGATTATTGTAGCTTTATAGTAAAGTTTAAAGTCTGGTAGTGTAATACATCCTGCTTTGTTTTTTCTTCTTTTGCTGAGGATTGTTCTGGCTATTCTTGGTCATGTGTGTTTCCATTTGAATTCCTGTATTGTTTTTTCTAGATCAGAGAAGAATATTTCTGATAATTTGATGGGTATTGCATTAAATCTGTAGATTGCCTTAGGTAAAATAGACATCTTCACAATGTTGATTCTTCTAATCCATGAGATATTTTTCCACTTGTTTGTGTCATCTTTGATTATTTGATTTCTTTAAGCAGTGTTTTGTAGTTTTCATTGTAAAGATCTTTCACGTCACTATTTAGGAAGATGTCAAGGTATTTCATTTTTTGTGTTGCTATTGTGAATGGGATTGTGCTTTTTTTTTTTTTTTTTGAGTTGGAGTCTCACTCTGTCACCCAG
>NW_007246710.1:157348-179326 GCF_000164805.1 Carlito syrichta | reverse complement strand
CCAGTGGCCACTCCCGGCCACCGCAGCCTCGACCTGCTGGGCTCCGGTGATCCTTCTGCCTCAGCCTTCCGAGAAGCCGGAATTACAGGCATGCGCTACCACGCCTGGCTGATTTTTTGATTTATTGTAGAGATGAGGTCTTGCTGCCCAGGCGGGTCTCGAACCCACGGGCTCAGGCAATTCGCTCACCTCAGCCTCCCAAAGGCATGGGATTACAGGCTGAGCCACCGAGCCCGGCTAGGGATTGTGCTTTTTATTTGGTTTTCTCTTTGTTTATTATTGGTGCAAAGAAATGTGATTGTCTTTTGCACATTTATTTTATATCCTGAGACTTTGTCAAAGTCCTTTATCAGTGCAAGGAGGTTTTTGAGGGATTCTCTTGGGTTTTCAGGTATACAATCATGTCGTCTGCAAGGAGAGATAACTTGACTTCCTTTTTTCCTATTTGGATACCCCTGATTTCCTTCTCTTTTCTTATTGCTCTAGCCAGGACTTCTGATACTATATTGAACAGGAAGGGTGAGAGTGGGCATCCTTGTCTTGTTTCAGTTTTCAGGGGAAATGGTTCCAATTTTCGTCTGTTTAGGAGTATGCTGGCTGTGGGTTTCTCATAAATGGCTTTTACTATTTTGAGGTATGTTCCACGTGTGCCTAGATGTTTGAGGGTTTTTATCAAGAAGGGGTGCTGGATTTTATCAAAAGCTTTTTCTGCATCTAATGATATAATCATGTGGTTTTTGTTTTCATGTCTGTTGGTGTATTTAATTGCATTTATGGTCTTATGAGTGTTGAACCAGCCTTGCATTCCAGGAATGAAGCCTACTTGGTCATGATGGATGATTTTTGAGATACGTTATTGAATCCAGTTTGCTAGAATCTTGTTGAGAATATTAGCATCTATGTTCATCAAAGATATGGGCCTGTAGTTCTCTTTGTTTGTTGGGTCTTTACCTCTCTTGGGTATCAATATGATGGTAGCTTCATAAAATGATTTGGGGAGAGATCCCTCTTTCTCAATTGCCTGGAATACTTTTAGTAGGACTGGTATCATTTCCTCCTTAAATGTCTTATAGAATTCTGCTGGAAAGCCATCTGGCCCAGGGTTTTTTTTTGGTAGGTAGTTTTCTTATTACACAGTCAATTTCTTTGATTGTTATTGGTCTATTTAGGGTCTTGATTTCTTCTTGTTTCAACCTAGGTAGGTTATGTGATGTCAGAAAGTTCTCCATTTCCTTAAGGTTCTCAAGTTTGTTTCCATACAAGTGTACATAGTAGTTGCTAATTATCTTTTATATTTCTTCAGTGTCAGATGTGACTTCATCTTTTGTGTTTCTGATTGTGTTTATTTGGGTTTTTTCTCACTTTTTCTTGGTCAGTCTAGCTAAGGGACCATCGATCTTGTTTATCCTTTCAAAGAACCAGCTTTTTGTTTCGTTGATTTTTTTTCTATTATCTTTTTGTCTATGTCCCGGATTTGGGCTTTTATTTTGGTGATCTGGATTCTTCTGCTGAAGTTAGGGTTTGGTGGTCTTGCTTTTCCAGCTTCCTTAGGTGACTTATTAGGCTGTTATTCTGTGATCCTTCCATTTTCTTCATGTGCGTTTGTAGAGAGATGAATTCCCCTCTTACTACAGCTTTCATGGCATCTCAGAGATTTTGGTAAGATGTTCCTTCATTTTCCAGGTATCTTTTAATCTCTGTTTTGATTTCATCATTGACTCAGGAGTTGTTTAGCATCATGCTGTTTAGTGTCCACGTTTTGTGGGGTTTGGGAGAACCTTGTTGATGTTTATGTTTATTTTTATTCCACTGTGGTCAGAGAAGGTGCATGGCAAAATTTCAATCTTTTAAAATTTGTTTATGCTTGATTTTTGGCCAAGTATGTGGTCGATCTTATGGTATGTTCCATGTTCCATACAGTGATGAGTAGAATGTATATTCTGTGGTCATAGGGTGGAGTGTTCTGTAGCTATCAATTAAGTCCATTTGGTCAAGAGTCATATTGAGGTTCTGGATCTCATTGCTGATTTTTTGTCCTGATGCTCTGTCTAGGGTTGTGAGTGGGGTATTAAAGTCCCCAGCTATGACAGTGTTAGAGTCAATATCTTTTTTGAGTTTACCTAGAAGCTGTTTTATGAAAGTTGGTGCTCCTATGTTGGGTGCATATATATTTAGGATGGATATTTTTTGTTGATGGATTGAACCTTTTATCATTATATAGTGAACTTCTGTATCTTTTTAAAATTTTTGATAGCTTAAAGGATATTTTGTCTGAGATTAAGATCGTGACTCCTCCTTTCTTTTGTCTTCTGTTCGCCTGAAAATTTGTTGCCCATCCTCTTACTTTGAGTCTATGAGTGTCCTTTCTAGTGAGATGGGTCTCTTGAAGGCAGTATATTGTTGCCTGGTGATATTTTATCCATTTTACCATTCTATGTCTTTTCAGTGGTGCATTCAGTCCATTCATATTCAGGCTAATTATTGAAATGTAAGAGCTGATCCCTATCATAATGTTCTTATAGAGTTGTTGTTGTTCCTGTTTGTTTGTTGTCTTTCTTTTGATTTTGGGGTTGGTTTATGTGTGTTTTAAATCTTTTTCCTGTACTCTTGTGAACAACGTTGTTGTTCTTTTTTCCTTTTCTTTTGTGTTTAATACTTTCTTAAGTGTTTCTAGTAGAGGGGGTCTGGTGGCAGCATAAGTTCTTAGGGATTGGATACCTGGGAAAGATTTTAATTCTCCCGCACTGATGAAGCTTAGCTTGGCTGGGTAGGTGATTCTTGGTTGAAATTGTTTATCTTTTAGAACTTTGAAGATAGGGCTCCAAGCTCTTCTAGCCTGAAGTGTTTCTGTAGATAAATCTGCTATTCTAATTGGTCTTCCATGGTAGGTAATCTGACCTTTTTTTTCTTGCTGCCTTTAGGATTTTTTCTCTTATGCCTACATTGTTTAGGTGAATTATTATGTGTCTGTGAGTTGGCCTTCTCATTTGTTGTCTTGCAGGTGTTCTCTGAATCACTTGTGTTTGGATTTTCACATCACTGATGAGATGAGGGCAGTTTTCTTGAATAATTCCAAGGAATTATTGTTCCAGGGTGGGCTCTGTCTCTCTTTCTGCCTCAGGAAGTCCAATTACTCTTAGCTTCAGTCTCTTGAAGTAATCACTCATCTCTTGAAGGTTTTGTTCTGTCTTTTTAAGCTTCTTTTCTATGCTTTTGACAGTTTGGGTTAGTTCTATATTTTGGTCCTCAAGCTCTGAAATTTTTTCTTCTGCTTGGCTAATTCTGCTTTCCATGCTTATCAGTTTGTTATTTATTTCATTCACAGTATTCTTTACCACTGTTATCTCAGTTATCAACTCCTTCTTAGTTTCTTCTTGTCTCTCCTCAATTCTTCTTAATCTTTCCATTAATGTCTTGATATCTGAGTTTGTAGTTTGAGACCAGTCATTCTGGGGTCTCTTCATTGTTTGCATTCCAAACTCAGTTTTCTCAGTGTCTGACCTCCCAGGGGTCTGTGAGAGACCCATATTCTTCTTTTGGTTTTTCTTCATTTGTGTAGATTTTTCTCTCCCCCTCTCCCTCCTCTTCTTTAATTCTGTTTTTCAGGGAAGGTGGAGTTGCTTTTACTTCTTTTTGTTCAATCTCCTGTTCTTCCTTATGAGGGTCCTCTGGCTTTGTTCACTTGTGAGGCTGGACTATGTATTGGGGGCTGTGCTTTTGAAGTTTTGAGGTTTAATTGAGGGGGAAGCTGTGATTCAGAATCTATCTGTAGATCCCAGTATCCAACAACACGTGTATGGAAACACTGGAACCCACTTCCCATTGCTTTACAACCTGTCCATGCAGTGTGGTTTAGGTTTGCTCCCTGGAACAAAAGGAGGTTAGAAAAAGGAAAACAATGGAAGAAGCAGGGGGGTCAAGAGGAAGTTGGAGAGAGAGAAGAGTAAGAGGGAAAATAGACATACATAAAAACTAATGAATGAAAGGAGACACAAGGCCAGAAAAGAGTAAAAAACAAACAAACAAACAAAATTCCCTAAAGCTTACCAGTAATCTCACAAAGACAGTCCAATAAAATCATGCCTTTTGATGTGTTTTTCCCCAACACAAACAGGTAGTCTAAAGCAAAAAGCATACAAAAGTGAACAAAACAAATAGAGCAATAAAATCAAAAATCAAAATAAGAAATCAGACTAGCTCTGGAGTCTTTCCTGAGTGTCTAAAGTCTCTTCAGCTCTGATCTCTAGCCCCCCCCAACCTTTTGATCTCATTACAGGCAGATAGATTTACTCATAGTTTGGGTCGGTTCCCTTGGCTTGCTGCTTGCTGCCTGAGGACTGAGTTGTTTGTGTCTGATTCAGCATAGGGGAGGGGCTTCTGTCTCCTGTTTTGGTGGGATTACCTTAGAAACAAGGTGGAGGTTGCTTGGAGATGGGCGGGGCAATGCAAATCTCTGCCTGGAAAATGGCTGCAGTGGGTGGTTTCTCTTTCACTGATCCTTTCTCTGGACTCATCCTTTCCCTCTACTTTCTTTTTTTTTTTTGAGTTGAAGTCTCACTCTGTTGCCCAGACTAGAGTGCAGTGGCACGCTCCCAGCCACCACAACCTCGACCTGCTGAGCTCCAGTGATCCTTCCACCTCAGCCTTCCAGGTAGCCAGAACTACAGGTGCACACTACCATGCCTAGCTAATTTTTTTATTTGTTGTAGAGATGAGGTCTCGCCAAGTTGCCCAGGTGGGTCTCGAACCTGCGGGCTCAGGCAATTCACTCACCTGGGCCTCCCAAAATGCTGGGATTACAGGCTGAGCCACTGAGCCTAGCCTGGGGTGATACTTTCTATAGCAGTCCATTGAGCAGCATCTTACCCTGTCTCTAGGTTCTCTCTGCTGTGGCCTGAAAAAAGAAAAGTGTAAATACTTCCTCTCTGCTTTTCCCTAAGCTGCTTGGAGCTGCTTCAAGAGCTTGCTTCAAGTGTCTCTGTAGATCACTGGGTCTCTTCTCTTGTCCAGATTTATAATGTCAGGGAGCTACTTGGAAAACATAGTGATGAGGAATTGTGTTCTAAGGGGAATGACTGCCTAGCTGATGTTCCTAGAGAGGAGACGGGAGCCCACATGCCCAGCAAGTACTTTTCTTGAATCAGGAATATTGGCTGTCCTCAGCATATCTGACTATTGTGCTTCTAAATATGAATGAAGATTTTTTTTTTTTAATGTTTGGGAGGCAAAGAAAGTTATTTTAATGGCTCCAACAAAATGATAGAAGTTTGGTCTAGAGCTGAGCTTCTCACACCTTAATGTATACATGAATCACTGGGGATCTTGTAAAAATGTTGATGTTCAGTCAATAGGTCTGCAGTAGGTCTAGAATTATACGTGTCTTAAAAAGCTCACAGGTGATGTTGATGTTGCTTGTCTGACATTCACACTTTGGATAGTAGCAATGGACTAGATGATCTTGAGAATTCATCCAGCTGAACTTTTCTTCTCGAAGTCTGAGATATTTATATATAACATGTACCTATGCACATGTTTCCCATTGCACTAATATCTTGCTTTAAGTTATTTTATGTGTTATCTCATTTGAGTATAACATTTATATTATTTTTTTATTTTAAAGATATGTGGTACAATTCAGGATTAGGTATGCAACTGTTCATCGTATAGGTAAAGTTTGGGCCTCCCTTTGGTTCCCACTTCACCTGATTTGAGATCAGGAACCCTTATTGATGTTGTGTCCTACCCCCACACACCCTGGCAGTATTCCACTACTGCCAATCCCTATCTTATAGTATTATGATAAATGTTCAGGACCCACTTATATATGAGAACATGGCGTACCTGTTCTTTGCTTCTGTGATAGATCACTGAGTATGATAGACTCTAAATTCATCCAAGTTGCCACAAAGCTCAGTGTTTTTCCTTCTTCCTGGCTGTGTAATATTCCATTGTGTATATGTATCACATTTCTTTAAAAGTAGTATTTATTAAGAGGACAAAAAAGTTCCCAGAGTGGGAGGGGACCCGAGAGCGTTTCCCTACCACATTTTTAAAATCCAGTCCAGTTTTGATGTGCAGCACAATTGGTTCCATGTTTTTGCTATTGTGAATAGCGCTGCAGTAAATATGTGTATGCAGGTATCTATTTTGTAGAATGATTTGAGTTTCTCTGGTTATGTTCCCAGCAGGGGGATTACTGGGTCATATGGAAAGTCGATGTCTAGTTCTTTTAGAAATCGCCACACTGTTTTCCAAAGAGGTTGCAGTAGTTTGCATTCCCACCAGTAGTGTGGAAGCATTCCTTTTTCTCTGCATCCTCACCAGCATCTGTTGTTGTTTGTTTTACTAATGACAGCCATTCTTACTGGGGTTAGGTGGTATCTCAATGTGGTTTTGATTTTCATTTCTCTGATGATTAGTGAGGTTGAGCACTTTTTCATGTGTCTGTTGCCTGCCCATATATCTTCTTTTGAGAAGTGCCTATTCATGTCTTTTGACCACTTTTTAATAGGTCTGTTTTTTGGTTTTTTGGGTTTTTTTCCCCAGCATGTTTGAGTTCCTTGTAGATTCTGGATGTTAGGCCTGTATCAGATATACAGTTGGCAAATATATTTTCCCATTCTGTGGACTGTCTCCCTGCTCTCTTGATGGTTTCTTTTGCTTTGCAGAAGCTTTTCAGATTGAAGGGGTCCCACTTGTCTATTTATGTCTTATGGCATGGGCACTTGGGGTTTTGATCAGGAATTGGTTGCTAGTTCCAATTTCCATAAGGGTATCTACTGCATTTTCTAAGTTCTTCCAGTTTGAGGTTTTACGTTTAGGTCTGATCCATTTAGAGTTGATTTCTGTGTATGGTGATAGGTAGAGGTCCTGTTTCAATCTTCTGCATGTGGCAGACAGTTTTCCCAGCACCATTTACTGAATAGGTTCTCCTTTCCTAAGTGGTTGTTGGTGGAGGCTTTGTCAAAGATGAGTTGGTTGAGAAATTGAGGTTTTGCTTCCATAATCTCTAGCCTATATCATTGCTCCACCTATTCTTGTACCAATATAAGGCTGTTTTGATCATAGTAGCCTTATAGTAAAGTTTAAAGTCTGGAATTGTGATACCTCCCACTTTGTTTCTTTTGCTGAGGAATGTTCTGGCTACTCGTGACCATTTATGTTTCCATGTGAATTTCTGTATTGTCATTTCCAGGTCTGAGAAGAATGATGTTGGTAATTTAATGGGTATTGCATTGAACCTGTAGATTGCCTTTAGTAGAACAGACATATTAACAATGTTGATTCTTCCTATCCATGAGCATGGAATATTTTTCCATTTGTTTGTGACTTTTTGGATTTCTTTGAGCAGTGTTTTGTAGTTTTTATTGTAAAGGTTTCTCACTTCTCTGGTTAGGAAGATGCTGAGGTATTTCATTGTGTGTGTGTGTGTGTGTGTGTGTGTGTGTGTGGCTATTGTGAATAGGATTTTGATTTTATTTGATTCTCTGCCTGTTGTTGGTGTATAAGAATGCAACTGTCTTTTGCACATTTATTTTGTATCACAAGACTTTGCCAAAGTCCTTTATCAGTGAAAAAAGTTTTTGATAGATTATCTTGGGTTTTCAAGGTATAGGATCATGTTGTTAGCAAAGAGGGATAACTTAACTTCCTCTTTTGCAATTTGGATACCCCTGATTTCCTTCTGTTGTCTACTTGCTCTATCTAGGACTTCCAACACAATGGTGAACAAGAAGGATGAGAGTGGGATGCCTTGTCTTGTTCCAATTTTCAGGGTAATGCTTCCAGTTTCTGTCTATTTAGCAATATGTTAGCTGTGGGTTTATCATAGATGGTGCTTACTATTTTGAGGTATGTTCCTTCTATGCCTAGGTATTTGAGGGTTTTAATCAAGAAGGGATGCTGGATTTTATCAAAAGATTTTTTTCTGCATCTAATGATGTAATCATTTGGTTCTTGTTTGTACATCTATTGATGTATTTAATTATATTTATGATCTTGGGGATGTCAAACCAGTCCTGCATCCTGGGAAAAAAGCCTACTTGGTCATGGTAGATGAAGTTTGAGAAGATGTTTTGTTGGATCCAATTTGCTATAATCTTGTTGAGATTTTTTGCATCTATGTTCATTAGGGATATTGACCTATAGTTCTCTTTTTTTTGTTGGATCTTTACCCGGTTTGGGTATTAGTGTGATGTTAGCATTGTAAAATGATTTTGGGAGAATTCCATCTTTCTCAGTTGCCTTGAATACTTTCAATAGGATTGGTATCAACTGCTCCTTGCATGTTTGTAGAATTTCACTGGAAAGCCGTTTGGTCCAGGTTTTTTTTTTTTGTAGGGAGTTTTCTTATGATGGAGACTATTTCCTGGGTTGTTATTGATCTATTTAGTGTCTCGGTGTCTTCTTGTTTTAACCTTGGGAGGTTATATGATGTCAGAAAGTCCTCCATTTTATTCAGATTATCAAGTTTGTTTCCATACAGGTGTGCATAGTAATCTCTGATAATCGTTTGTATTTCTTCAGGATCAATTGTGATTTGATCTTTTATATTTCTGATTGTGTTTAGGCTTTCTCTCTTTTTCTTGGCCATTCTGTCTTGGGCTCCGTGAAACTTTTTTATTCTTCCTAAGAATCAGTTTTTTGTTTTGATTTTTTCTATGATATTTTTGTCTTCTATGTTTCATATTTGGGCTTTTACTTCAGTGATCTGAATTCTTCTGCTAAAGTTGGGATTTTGGTGTTCGTGTCTTTCCAGTTTCTAGGTGGTTTATTAGACTGTTAAGTTGTGATCGTTCCATTTTCTTGATGTGTGTTCATAGAGATTATAAACTCCCCTGTTAGAAATGTTTTCATAGCATCCCAGAGGTTTGGGTAGGATATTTCTTCATTTTTATTTGTTTCCAGGAATCTTTTAACTTCTGTTTTGATTTCTGTGTTGACCCAGTAGTTGTTCAGCATCATGCTGTTTAGTATCCTTGTCATTGTGGGTTTGGGAGGAATTTTTTTGGTGTTGATATTTATTTTTATTCCACTGTGGTCTGAGAAGGTGCATGGCAGTGATTTGTTCTTATGAAAATTGTTTATGTTTTATTTATAGCCAAGGATGTCATCCATCTTGGAGTATGTGCCATGTGGTGATGAGTAGAATGTATTTTCTGTGGTTGTTGGGTGGAGTATTCTGCATTTATCTATTAAGTCCATTTGGTCAACCGTCCAGATTTCTTTATTGATTTTTTGCCTTGATGATGTATCTATGGTTGTGGGGTATTTAAGTCCCCTGCTATAATAGTGTTAGAGTCAATATCTTTTTTCAGTTTATTTAGTGGTTTCTTTATAAACACTGGTGCTCCTGTGTTGGGTGCATATATGTTTAGGATGGATATTTCTTATTGATAGATTGAGTCTTTTATCATTATGTAGTATCCTTCTGTATCTTTTAAAATTTTTGATATCTTAAAAGTTGCTTAGTCTGATATTAACATCACAACTCTTACCTTCTTTTGTGATCCATTTGCCAGGAAACTCGTTTTATATTCTCTAACTTTGAGTCTGTGTGCATCCCTCATGATGAGATGAGTTTCCTGGATGCAGCAAATTATTGAGTCATGGTCTTTTATTCAGCTTGCCATTCTGTGTCTTTTCAGTGATGCATATAGTCCATTCACATTCAGACTGATTTTTGAAATGTGATTTTTTTTTAATCCCCATCATGAGGTTCTCATAAAGTTTTTTCTTTGTTTTCTTTTAGCTTTTGGGGTGATGTATGTGTGTGTGTTCAAGTTTGCAATTGCAATGTATTTTCTATTGATTCTGTG
The DNA here is from genome assembly GCF_000164805.1 of Carlito syrichta. Lineage (NCBI taxonomy): Eukaryota > Metazoa > Chordata > Mammalia > Primates > Tarsiidae > Carlito > Carlito syrichta. The sequence goes on along the minus strand of NW_007246710.1, from coordinate 169,508 downwards.
TTCTGCTGTATTCTTGGGAAGTGCATGGTCATTCTTTTTTTTCTTTCTTCTGTGCTTAATGCCTTTTAAAGCATCTCCTGTAGAACTGGTCTGTTAGCTGCATAATCTCTTAGGGATTGAATGTCTGGGAAGGATTTTAATTCTCCATCACTGATGAAGCTGAGCTTGGCTAGGTAGGAAATTCTTGGTTGAAATTGTTTATCTTTAAGAACTTTGAATATTGTAGTCCAGTCCCTTCTAGTTGTAGTGCTTCTGCCAATAGATCTGCTGCTATTCTGATTGGTTTTTCCTGGTAGGTTGTCTGACCTTTCTCTCTTGCTGCCTTTAGGACTTTTTCTTTTGTGCCTATTTTGTGTAGGCAAATTACTATGTATCTAGGGTTGGTCTTCTCATTTGATGTCTTGTAGGTTTTCTCTGTATCCCTTGTGTTTGGATGGTCACATCTCTGATGAGACAGGGAAAGTTTTCTTGGATAATCTCCTGGAATACTTGCTCCATGGTGCTCTCCATTTCCCTTTCTTCTTCTGGGATACCAGTCAGGTGTTGGTTTGGTCTCTTGATATAATTGGACATCTCTTTAGGCTTTGTTCTTTCTTTCTGAGTTTTCTATGTTTATTACAGATTGGTTAATTCTATGTTTTGGTCTTCAAGTTCTGAAATTCATTCTTCTGCTCAATTAATTCTGCTTTCCATGCTTGTATCTTGTTATTCATTTCCTGTATGAAATTTTTATGCCCAAAATCTCTGTTACAAATCCTTTCAGTGTTGCATCTTATCTTTTTTGAGTCTTTTTCACTCTTTCCATCCATTCCTTAATCCCTGTTGTATTCTGGGGCCAGTCTTTGGTGACTTCCATCATTTGGGCTCTGAGTTCTGATTTTTCAGATGTTTTTTCTTTGTTACACTGGGAATTACCTATGTTCTTCTGTTGATTTTTCCTCATTTGTGACAGATCTCTTTCCTTTCTCTTTAGATCCATTATTCAATGGCAGTGAGAGAGGCTTTCACTTCTGATGTTTTCTTAGCCCTCTATTCTTCCCTGATCAGGACTCTGAATTTGTTCTATTTTGAAACAGGGCTATGGGTGGAAATCTTTGTTGTCTCTTGTAGTTTTGACAGTCAAATAAGGTGGAGGATGAAGAGGGGGAGCTAGGATTTAGAAACTACTTGCAAATCACAGTGTTCACTGATTGTGGTATGTGTTTCCTGAGACCCAGTCCCCACTACCCCTCTACATGATGATGTAATTGGTATGTGTGTGTACCCCCTGAATCCAAGATACAGTAACAGCAATGAGGAGAACAGTGAAAAGTAGAATGAAACAAGACATACAAAAATTTATATAAATAAATATAAAAAACACAGAACAAGAACAGAAACCAAAGCAGAAAACAAATACACACACACACACACCCCAAAACAAACTGCAATAACAACAAAGCAAAGCAAAGCAAAAAACAACAGAAAACAGGGCAACCAAACACCCCCAGACCAAAGTGAAATGAGAAGAAAAAGAGAAAATAAAAGAAAAAGAAAAGAGAAGAAAAAAGGAATTAAAATCAAACTCTCACATTTGTATTCACAGTCACATTGAACTAAAAAAAGAGAAGAACTAAAAAGCAAAAAGAAACAAAAAAACTTATAAATGAACACTTGATCCTTCACATACACACAAAAACAAAAAAACAAAAAATGAAAGAAGAAAGAAAGAGAAAAAAAGGGCGGAGAGGATGCAGATCAAACCCTCACATACACATTCATGGACAAAGGAAAAATATTTAAAAATTAACACAAACAGCAACAAAAAAACCTGCCCTCTTGTGGCAGATTCTCTAATTGTTCCTCTCAGCTGTCCCTCTGCTGTCTCCTGCAGTGGAGGAGGCAGTGGGGGTGGCTGGGGCCTCAATCCTCCTCTCCCACTTTAGTATGGTCAGGGGATCCCCTCTAGTGGGGAGGTGCAGGATTATCTCTTCTCTAGGTATTGGCAGGTGGCACCCCAGCCAGCCTTATCCTGGAGTGGAGTCTTCTTATTGCAGCCAATGTCTAGGCTCCAACTGGGTTCGTCCCTCTCAGTTGTGCTTCAGCCGTGTGGGTCTGATGTTCAGAGGATTGCTGGGCAAAAGGGGGTTGGGTTAGCCCTGGACTCACCACTGATCGCTTTGGAGGTCTTCCTTGTCCTTTTCTGGTCATACCCTTTGTCCTGAGACTAAATCAGGATAGGAGGTGAGACACGTGATAATCTGTACACATTCTGTCCCTCCAGAGTTTGTGCTTTTGGGATATTCCCTTTGGGTCATGGTCAACTCCTGAGTAGTTAACCTGCTAGTCACAGAGACCAGGTCAGGTCTGCAGTTCTGTGATGAGCAAGCTGGAGCACTTTCCTACCCAGTTTTCAAGATGGTGGCAGGGGTCCTCTTTTGTCTTCTCCAGCAAGGCTCTGCCTCTGGGCTCTCTTGCTGTGCTCCCTCTGCAGCCCTTGCTGCCAGAGTCAGGCCAGGCACTACAGTGGTGAGACAGAGACTGGAGACAGCAGTCTCTCCTGGCAGCTTCTTCCCAGGAAGGGCTTTGTTGATTTTTTAAAAATGGTACTCAGTTTCTGTCCCCAGGAAGCACTAGGGACCAAGCAGAGCAGCTGTGGCACCAGCTGCTTCACCAGGAGAACCCTGGTCACTGTTCTCAAGTCCCTACTCAGTCAGTCACTCACATACCCACTTGCTCACTGACACGTATGCAAAATTTTCCATACACTCACTCACTCACACTGGGACTCACTTAGTCTGACTGACTTTGCACTATCCACCTGAGAATTCCTAGGATAACATTTATTTTATCATGTTTCCCCTTGCTTCTCTGCCTTCACAACCCCTGGTTCCTTGGTGGCATGTGCCATCCACCTCTGCTACCCACAGTCTCTTCTTTTTGCGTTCATTTGTTGATATTCTGGCCCTACCTGATTCTCTGACACCATTTCCTATCACTGAATTATAGTTCACTAACACTCTATCACATTGCCTCTGTCCTGTCCCTCACACATGTCAGCCTTATTTCCATTTCTGGGCCTTTGACTTTATTGTCCCTTCTTGTTTGGAATGCTCTTCCCAAGACCTTTATGTAACTGGTTTCTTCTTATCATTCTAGTGTCAATTCTGATGTCACTTCCTTAGAGAGGCCTTCCTTGATCACTTAAGTAAAGCAGTGTCTTTCTTTTCTAGTTACTTTATATTATACTACATTATTTATTAATTATATATTAATTATTTAGTACCTATATTACTTTATATTTGGTTTTGGAGTTCAGTGTCTAAATCTCTTCATTAGAAGATAAACTCCTTGAGGATAGAGACCTAGTCTGTCTTGTTCATTGCTATATCCTCAGCATGTAGACCAGAACTTGGCACAGAGTAGGTGCTTGATACAGAATTCTTGACTGACAGTCTTTCTGGACAGTCTTTCTCATTCACTGAAGACTTCAGCTCCTGGATCATCCTTTATCTTAATCCTTTCTTCTGTATGTCTGACCTCAACATTACTGTAGGCCACCTATTCAACCTTGGGCTCATTTTTTTTAATAAAGATTATTGGGTCATGATTCTGCATGCTGTAGAAGAAGTATGGCCCCTTTGTCTGCTTCTGGTGTGATACTCAGGCTATTTCTAGTCATGGAGGAATTAGGAGGAGGAACATGCCCACCACATGGTGAGAGAGAAACAAGAGAAAGAGGAAGGATCCAGTCTCTTCTTATCAACAGTTCCCTTGAGAACTAAGAGAGTGAGAACTCACCCATTACTGAGAGGGTAGCAAAAATCCACTCATGGGGGATCTGCCCCCATGATCCAAATACCTCCTATTAGGCCCCACCTCCTCACTCAGCCAGAAAACTCCTGTGGTAACATCCTAGATCTTGTCATAACCAGTAAACATTGGGATTACTATATCCTTGATTTCAAGTATCATCTTTTTGACTTCGGCATTCTGTTATTCCAGCTCACTTTGGTACCTCTCCAATAATTCTTTCATGTCATCAGCATCTCCAATTTATTGACTCCCATCATTACATTGACCTTACCCCATTACCCAACACCCTTTTTCATGCCCACTTTTCCCTTCTGTCTGGCTTAGATTCCCTGGTCCACTATTATGATCACTTTCTTGCAAACGCTTTTCCCATTGTATTTGTTTGTCAAATCTTGTTCAGATTCCACCCAACCACCTGTCTTCGCCATACCTGTGCCTGAACAGCAAAATGGATTGGAGAAAAGTCTTACAGCTGGGTTGATATTTCTTTACCACAAGTCTAAATTAGGCACTCAATATTTTCTTCAAATCATACTACATGTCCCTAAGGTGTTTGATCTTCCACTTTCTCTATGACACTCTCTCAACCTTAGTTGCACGTTAGAATAATCTGGGGGGCTTTTAAAAATCCCGATACTCAGGCTGTATTGCATTTCAATTAAATAATAATCCCCGAAGGTGGGATTTAGACATCAATGTTTTTAAAGCTCTCCAGGTAATTCCAGTGTGCAGCCAAAGTTGAGAACCACTGCTCTGAGAGAACTATTTTATACTTGTTCCTCCCTCCTGTAACCTTCAATGGTATCTCCCTCCATACCACTCTCTCAGCTATATCTCTTCAATGAGGAAAAAAAAACTTACAGGGGCATTCTCTTCTCTTTTATTCACCAAATCTATAGATTCACAGGACCTGCACACTCACCCATTTTCTCTGTCTTCCTTTCTGCTAGAGTCCAGGAGATGACTCTGTTTCTTTCAAGGAAAATCTCTTTTGCTCTGAAACACATCCCCTCTCACTTTCTCAAGGACTTTGCTCCTGCAGTGCTTTTCAAGCTTTAATGTACATGCACATCACCTGGGGTATCTAGTTAGAATGCAGATTATGATTCAGTAGGTCTGTGATGTGGGCTGACCTTATGCATTTCTAACAAGCACCCAAGTGATGATGATTTGTGGACCCTGCTTCAAGTAGCAAGGTCCTATATCATCAGCCTTTCCACTCATTCCCATAATCATATAAATATGTTCTTATCTTCATTCAAATTTAAAAAAGCATTTCCTTCATCTCATATACCCTTTCAAATATTGCCTTATTTCTCTTACTCCCTTCACAACAAAATTTCTGATTTATCTACTCTCATTGTCTTCACTTCTTTACCTTCACTCACTTACCGCCCCTCCATTCACTCTACAACACACTCCAGTATAACTTCTCTTACCCTCATGTCAGTGAAGTTACTCTTTCAAGCCCTGCTGACTTTGTTGCTAATTCAGTGGACATTTCTCTGCCACCATCCATTTAATTTTTCAACAACATTTCACACACCTAACCTTGAAACTTTTTTCACTAAGAGTTTCCAGGTTTTCATTTAACTTTAGTGACCACTGCTTTTCTTATTTTTTTTTTTATAAAACAGGATTTATTGAAAAGACAGAAATCTCCCACAGTGGGAGGGGACCTGAAGGGGTTGCCCTGAAGGGGTTGCCCTGACCACTGCTTCTTAATCTCCTTTTGTGATCTCTTCTTTTCTATGTAACTTTTGTCTATTTATTGAGAGTCCCAGGACTCAGTTTAGAGCTGTTTTTTTTGAGTTGGAGTCTGATTCCGTCGCCCAGACTGGAGTGCAGTGACCACTCTTGGCCACCGCAGCCTCAACCTGCTGTGCTCCGGAGATCCTTCCGCCTCACCCTTCCAAGTAGCTGGAACTACAGGTGTGTGCTACCACGCCCGGCTAATTTTTTGATTTATTGTAGAGATGAGGTCTCGCCTTCCCAGGCAGGTCTCGAACCTGCGGGCTCAGGCAATCCACTCACCTCAGCCTCCCAAAGGCGCGAGATTACAGGCTGAGCCACCGAGCCCGGCTTAGAGATGTTTTAAAATGTATATTATCTCCCTAGATGATCACATCCTGTCGTGACTTTAACTGCCAGTTATATAAGGAAGACTCCAAAATGTATATATCTGGCCAGATCTTCTTTCCTGAGCATATTTTATTGTCTTTCTGATATTTTCTCTAATAATATTGCTAATGGGCAACTCCCTTGTAATCCATTCAAAACAGAAATCTTGATTTATTACCCTCTTCAAATTTGACTTTATGCCATTCTCTCCACATCAGCCAAGGTTCCACCATCTATGCAGTTGTTCAAGCCAAAAACCTAAAGTCATCTGTAATTTCTTTTTTCTTTACTTCACATTCCACATCCAATCCATCATCAAGCTCTGTTATTTCTACCTCTAAAATATGTCTCACATATTTTTACCTCTGTCCACCATCTTTACTGCTCTTCCTGTCCAAGTCAGCATCATCTCTCCCCTGGATTACAACAACAGCTTCTTCCTCTTGACCTTTTTCAATCTATTTACCACATAGCAACCTGAGTAGTCTTTTAAAAATGTAAATCAGATCAACTAATTCTCCTGCTTAAAAACCCCTGAATTCTCTCCCATCTCTCCCTGCCATTATTAAAATAAATACAAATCCTCTTACTATGGCCTTCAAGGATTTATATGACCTGGCTTCTGCCAAATTTGTTTCTTATCACTTTCATGATTTCTCTCTGTTTCAGCTTCATTGTGCTTCTAATTCCTGGGGCACTACATACCAGTTCAGTTCTTTGGATTTCTGTACTTTGTTTTCTGTGCTTGGAATACTTTCCCCCTACCTCTTACATGGCTGGTTTACTTGGAGATGGCTTACTTATCTAAACTGTCTTCCCTCTTCCAGAGTTACTCTCCATTTCTTTGCTTTCTTTCTTTTATAGCACTTATCATTATCTATATTAGCATATTTACCATAGTTACTTGTTTATTGAATGGAAATGAGGGTATAAACTGTATCTACCTTGTTTACTGCTATAACATCAGTGCTTAACATATTATGCCTGGCACAAAGTAGGCAGACAAGTTTACTGAATTTATGAATAAATAAGAATAGGTAGTAATATATGTACCAAATATTGCTTTGTTAAGACAACACAGATTATAATATAGGTATTAGCCTTATGACCCCAATACTAGTGCTACAGTACTTGTATTCTTTCAGCATTTACCCTTTTTCACTACTGCATTCCCTTCACAGAGGAAAATCAAGGGTTTGGGTTTTTATCCCAGCTAAGCCACTAACTTATTTTGTGACTTTGAGAGTTTCTTCCATCAATAAAATGAGAATGTTGGAGGAGATAATCTTTGATATCTTTGCCAACTCTGATATCTATGGATCAGCAATTGCTTAATACTTGGGTGCACAATGAGTATATTTACTGTGTGATGAGGGAACTGAGACACAGAAAAGCTGAGACTTGACTGTCTTTCTCTTCACGTTGCTCATAGCTAAAAAGAAGGCAGCTTTGACCTTTGCCCACTGAAAACTGGTGCCTGGCTAGGTACCAAATAGGCTTCTGGGAGATCACAGGACTTTAAGAGAAAGGTCTGGAACACAGATTGTGGAAACTTCTATTCCAGATTTGTATTATTCCGTCTTGAATGTTTACTGGTTGTTAGGCCCTATGATAAGTACTTTCCTTGGAAAAAAATTTTATCAAGTCTTCATAACAATCTTGTTAGCCCTGTTCACAGATAAAGAAAATGTCAAGGCATAGAACACGAAATAACCTGCCAAAGTAAGTGACAGAGCCAACAGTTGAATCCAAATTGTTCTGACTTCAGAGCTTATACCCTTACCAATTGCATTATAGCTCCTCTAACTGCTCACAGGGTTCTAGGCAAATAGATGCTCAAGACATACTGGATTCAACAGCATCTAATTATGCCTCTGAGAGCAACACCTTTTCTTCTGCAGGAGTCTCTAGGCACATCTATTAACACTGGCCTGTTTGCTTTCACATCCGTTTTCCACTCTTCTCCAGAAAACTACATTTCTTACCTTCCTTGCTTTCTCACTTCTTCTTTTGTCTCCTGAAGGAGACTGGTGGGTAGGAGGAAGGAAGAGGACAAGGAATTTCTCCACCTCCTGCTTCAGAGAGGTGTTTTCTGGTAGTAGCTGTATTCCTCCATGACCCTAGGGTCCCTTGAACAGCTCTTCCATTGATGGCGCCTGCTTCTAACAGGCTGCTCACTCCATGTTTTTAGCTTCTGCAAGACAGCATCTGTTTCTGAGTTCAGGTAGCATTACCTTCTTTCATTATACATCTATCCCTAGGAATGAAAGCTGCTGTATGTATTTGCTAAATAGTAGGTTACTATATCATTCTCTGTTTGACTTCTTAGTTCTGCAGGTGTGATGTACTAAATGCTCTCAGTTTCAGCCTGGATAACATAGTGAGACTTCATCTCTACAAAAAATAAGAAAATTAGCCAGGCGTGATAGTACATGCCTGTAGTCCCAGTTACTCAGGAGGCTGAGGCAGGAAGATTGCTTGAGCCCAGGAGTTCGAGGCTGCAGTGAGCTGTGATTGTGCCATTGTACTCCAGCCTGGGAAACAGAGTAACACCCCAACTTTAAAAAATGCTCTTAGATTAAAAGATCTAGGGTGGTTTTTATTTCCCTGACTAGACCATGTCTGATACTTTATACAATTCCAGGTCTTCTCACATCACATAAATTGGTTTATATCCTCCAGAGCACGTAATTGAATCTCTAAATATATTGTTTGTTACTTATCTATTGTCTATCTCTCATCTACTCCCAGTAGATTGTAAGGTCCATAAGGAACTTTGTCTTGTATCCTGAATATTTATCACAATGCCTGGCATATAGGGGCTCAATAATAGTGTCAAAGGAATGCATACATCAAAAAAAAAACACCTCAAAACACCAAGTTTTTATTGGATATCTACTGTGTGCTGATTGTTATTTTAGGAGATACCAAGGTGAGTAACTGTCATTGTCGCTACTTTGAAAAAAAACTCTTATAATTCCATTTTAGTGACAGGAAATAGAAAATGCACATATGACCAGTGTATTACTTTGCTAGGGCTGCCATAAAAAAGTACCAAAGACTTGGTTACTTAACCTATGAGGGGGGACCCCAAAACAACCAGAATTTATAAAAATTGTGTGTTTATTCTTATATGCTTAAACTTCAGTCACCTTCAAAGTACTCTCCATTTGAGGCAACACACCTATCGAGATGCTTTTTCCACTGCTCAAAACAGTTTTTAACTCATCAGTTTTGATGCCTTTAGTGCTACTGCCATTTTTTTTCCACCTCTTGCATATCAGCAAAACGTTTCCCTTTGAGGACTTTTTTCATCCAGGAGAAAAAAAAAGTCACTAGGGGTGAGATCTGGTGAGTAGGGAAGGAATTATGTCATTTTGGTAAAAAAACTGCTGAACACACAGCGTGATGTGGGCAGGTTTTTTTTTGTGTTAATCACCCATGATGAAATAGGCAAACACATTGAAAAGAAACTCCAAAAATAATTAACTGAAGTCAAACACAGCCTCTCACAACAATGCTAGCTGGTACACTTATGCCTATAGGTTCCTAGAACACTTGCCTAATGGGGGAAGCCTGTACTACAAGGTTCCCGCCCTTCCAAAAAATAATTCCATTTTTGATGGGGTTCCCCTCATACATTAATTTTCTTACAGTCTTGGAGGCAAGAAGTTCAAGGTCAAAATATCAGCAAGGTTGATTTCTTCTGAGGTCTCTTCTCCATGACTTGTAAGATGGTTGTCTTCTCTCTGAGTCATCACATTCTGAGATACATGGGATTAGGACTTCAATATATAAATTTTGGGGGGACACAACTCAGCCTGTAACAACCAGGATGTTAAAAATATCATTTTTAATTGAAAGAGCTAAATGGTAGTGCTATAGGAGTCAGATGAAAGATGATACAATCTGGGCCTGGAGGTATTCCTGGAAAGTTTCCTAAAGGTGGTGTGCCCAGTGCCAGATCTTAAAGAGTCATGACACTTTGAAAGGGTTGGTTGGCAGTGGAGGTTCATCCAAGTTACTCAGCATGAGTGAAAGCCCAGAGGTGGAAATGTAAAACGAGAACATTGCAGAATCACTAATGCCTGGACTACCAGGTCATCCAGGCCAAGCTTCCATTTGATTCAGGAATCCCTTGCCAAAGGGCCATTCAGCTTCTGCTGGTATACCTCCCATGACTGGGTATGCATCAAGGCACTGCTTTTATCTTTGGCCAGCTCTGTTTGGCCAAATCGATGGCTTGGATGAAGTATGGACAGTGTGCTAAGAAGAAGAGAACAAATGCGGTTGTGTGTGTAGCATGCCAGTGAAGTCTTCATGTCAATCACCTCCAGAAACTTCTTTCTCATATCATACTTTAATTCCCTCTCGGCTGTAGTTGCAACCTCTGTTTTTTAAATTCTTTTCTTGTCTGACCTGCCCTTCTAGTCAGGAGCCTTGGATTTTCGTTTTGTTTGGCTGTGTTACTTTGAGCAGGTGTCTTTCTATCTCTGGGCTTCGGTGTTCATGTCTATAACAGGGTAACTAACATTCCCTGTCGTGTTCACCTCATAGAGTTATTGTGAGGATTATATGAAATATAATGAGTGTAAATATGACTAACAATGTCAATTCTTAGTCAATGCAAGGGTGCCGACCTGGATTGCTTTCCTCAGAATTGGGAGAATCATGAAGAGGTGGGCGGTTTCTCCGTTTGCCTGTTTTGCTGATGTGCATTTGACTCATTCTCAGCAAAATAAGCAAATGGAAAATTCATCCATCAACAAGCTACCCTTCTTGTTCCTGAGGGTATGAAGGAGAAGCTTGTAATGGTGTGTGTGTGTGCGTGCGTGCGTGCGTGCATGCGTGTGTGTGTGTGTGTGTGTGTGTGTGTGTGTGTGTGTGTGTGTGTGTGAGAGAGAGAGAGAGAGAGAGAGAGAGAGAGAGAGAGAGAGAGAACAGAAAGGAGCTTGGAAAACTGCAGAGGGTAAAGTCGAGGGGTTTTTTTTGTTGTTGTTGTTGTTTTAATGTGACCTTAGGTCTTTTCCCTCTTCCAAACCTCCGTTTATTTACCTGTAAATTGGAGATACTAATGCCTGCTTCTACAGGGTTGTTCTGAGAAGTGAAAGTAATGCAGATGAAAGCCCTCAAAGAGTACACACAATAAAAGAGAAGACCCTAGGGGAGTATGCAGAGGGAGGGCTGAGGGTAGGGAGATATGAGAGTGTTGGCATGACTCCACTGGGGCAGGATCTTATTATTCCGGAGGTTGGCCTGGCAACTTTGAAGAGGACTTTCCGCTGACTCGACACAATTGGGAAGCCCCACAATAAAGAGCATCTAACTCCAGCGCAGAGGGAGGCAGGCTGAGGTGGAAGCTGCCTTCTTCCGGGTGGGTGGAGGTTATTCGCCCCCATCCTCTCTCTGCGCCCCAGTCCCACGGTTCTTAAGCCTGCGGGGGGCAAAGGCTGCCCTTTGGGACCCCTCCTGGTGCACCTCTTCCCAGCCAAGCCCCTTGGGAGCAGCAGGGCGGAGAGGCAGAGCCTGTCGGCTGGCATAAAACAACCTGACTGTAAGGCGAAGTCCGGGGCGGAGGGGATTGGGCTGTAGGGCCGTGGAGGAGGGGAGGCGGAGGGGGCGCTGGGGCTCTCGCTCGCTCCTGCTCAGCCCTCCTAGGCAGCCCGTGACAACCCGCACCAGCCACCGGGCCTCAGAGAAGCCGGATTTCGCTGGCACCATGCAGTGGATAAGGGGCGGATCAGGAATGGTGAGTGCATGTAGCCTGGCTTCCCTTGTTTGAGTCTTAGTCCCCCAGCCCCACCTTCAGTCAGCCACTGCGCAGTAAGCCCCTTCGCCTCTGTCCACCTCCCTCGCCGCCGTCCTTGAGACACCAGTGAGCTTGCTGTGGCCATTTTAGGAGTCCGCGCTCGCCTGCCTGCCTAGGAAAGCCCCCCCATCCCCCTCTGCTTTTCTACTGTCATCTGGGATTGGAGATGGGGGCTAGATGAGGCGCCCAAGAGAAGCCCAAGGGCCACCTGGGAGGCCAGAGAGGCAAGGGGGCTGGCAGAGGGGCTCTCTGGAAGCAGTGAAGCTCACAGGAGGCAGGCAAGCTGGCATGGGATCGTGGGGGGTGGGGAGGGAACAATCATAAAGCCTGGGATTGTGGAGGGGGCCTTTCCGGAGAGCTGCATGGCCCCTTCACTAGGCTGCGTGTAACCCCTGCCCCGGATCAGCCCCAGGGAATGAGAACCAGAGAGCTACT
>NW_007246710.1:147780-157278 GCF_000164805.1 Carlito syrichta | reverse complement strand
TGTGTGTGTGTGTGTGTGTGTGTGTGTGTGTGTGTGTGTGTGTGTGTCTGTGTGTGTTTGGTATAATCCTCCAACAGTTCATTTTATGCCATGGTGCTCCCTTTTCCCCTGTAGACCTTGGAATGACTTCCCTTTGCAGAGAAAGGAAGTGGCGACTGCATCTTGATGCTTCTCTGACATAGCCAGGGGTAACTTAACCCTGATTAGGGGATCTGGGGAGTAAGAGTCCACCATGATTTTGTCCTCAGCTGGGAGGCAAGGGGAAGAGGGTCTTGGACGGCATTTGGGTTGGGTCAGGAGGCACTGATGACAATGCCAGTTCACACTTCTGCACTGCCACCCATAATGTACAACTAAAGGAAAGTAGCCCAAAGCAGTTGGGCAAAAAATTGATATTTAACTCTTTTTTTGCTTTCACTCTGGAAGGGAAGAGGGAGTCTGGTGTGGGCTAGGATTGTATTCAGAGGAGATGTCCTCTTCCTTTCCTCAGAGTTTTGTTAGGCCTCTGTTTCAGTGGTTCTTAAAGGCATCCAGTTCATATGCCTATATGCCAGGGCTTCAGGAGACCCTTCTTCCCAGACTTCCCTCCTACCCTGAGGTCCCACTGAAGCAACATCAAAGGTTTGTATAACCAGAAAAGGTTAGAGCAGGTAAAGACCTTAGAGTCTTTTTTGTCTGACCAGGAAAGCTGAGACCCAGAGAGTAGGAGGGACATGACCAGGCCCACAAACTCCTTGGAGGCAAGGCTGAGTCTAGCATTTGAGTTTCCTGAATCTCTGTCACTGTCCTTCTCCACTGCTTCACAGAATCATCTGTTCAAATGGTGCTGAGAGAAGCAGAAAGGAACAAAGGGTCATGATCTTGGGAAAGGAATTTCTTCAGGATGAATTAATGCATAAAATGTGTCTGGAAAATTCCTATACCAGTCCTGGCATTTCTGATCTGGGTGAGACTACCCTCCTCTTCTAAATATATTGAAGTATAGGGGCCCAAAGCCACCAACTGACAACAGGTTAAATTAATGGAGAAATTTGAAGTTTTGCTAACTGTGTAGGTGAGAGAAGAAAGTGGCAGACATCTTGTGGAGACAGTGTAATTAAAGATTGACTAAAATCTCATTAAAATATTCTAGGGGACTGAGGCAGTAAATATTGAATAGTAAAATCATTTATTTAGCTGTTTGTCAGAATTCAAGAGATAAGAGTAATAAACTCTATTCTAACCTGAGAAGCAGGAAACCTCTAGTCTTGACCCTGTCACTAACTGATGAAAATGCTTTGGGCTTCAGATTTCTCACCTATTAAATGATAAAAATTCTTTTTAGTCCTGATATTCTCAGATTCCCAGAAGTATATATTGCATAAAACTTTTTTGTGGTCATATATTTGCTTTGTATAAAACTTAACTAATGGCTCATTATGAAGAAACAATATGTATCTAGCTACCATTTTTATAATGTAGCTAGTCATTTGCAAGGTGCCTACAGTACAAACTGAGCTTTTGGTAACAGTGAGATTTTCTTTTAAAACATTTGACTATAGTAACTTATTTCAAGTGTTACATGTAAATCATGGTCTGTGAACATAAAACATTGTTCAAGATTTTGCAGAATAAAATCTGTCCCCTAAATAGAGAGTGTTAAACTGTGAGTTCACATTGAATGGTAAATTGTTCAGTATATTTATTCATAGCTTCTGCCTGCAATACCAATTTGTGCTGGGTTAGGCAGTGTGCCTAGAGTGAAAATAAGACAGATCTGAGGTTTAGGACCCTCTTTCATCCTCAGTGTTCTCATGAATAAAATGGGGATAAAGTACATTATAGGCACTATTGGGTCATTAATTTATTAAACAAAAACATAGAGTACTTCCTATGAGTTGGCACTGATCTAGGTGCAGGGGAGACTACAGTGAACAAAAAAATTCTTCACCTTTTTTTTGGGGGGTGGGTTGGAGTCTCACTCTGTCGCCCAAACTGGAGTGCAGTGGCACGCCCCCGGCCACCGCAGCCTCAACCTGCTGAGTGCAGGCGATCCTTCCGACTCAGCCTTTCAAGTAGCTGGAACTACAAGTGCACGCTACCACACCCGGCTAATTTTTGATTTATTGTAGAGACGAGGTCTCGCCAAGTCGCCCAGGTGGGTCTTGAACCCACAGGCTCAGGCAATCCACTCGCCTCAGCCTCCCAAAGTGCTGGGATTACAGACTGAACCACTGAGCCCGGCCAAAATTCTTCACTTTCATCGAGCATACATTCTAGGGGTTTGTGGATTCATTGGACAATAACACAAATGAAAATATAATATGACAGTATATGCTAAGCACTAAGGAAAAAAAACCTAGTACGAAAGCAAAGAGATAAGGAGTGGGATAATACATTAGCTTGGTCAAATCTCTGATTAAGGGATATTTGAGCAAAGATGTTAAGGAAATGAAAGAATGTATGTTTAGGAGAAGAGAGTTCTAGGCATAAGGAACATCCCAAAAGAACACAACTGGTTTGTTTAAGGAACAGCAAGGAGGTCAGTGTCCTGGGGATAAAGAGTTAGTAAGTGGTAGATTAAATCAGAGAAAAAACAGGAAGGCAATTTTATAGGCCATTAATCTGAGTGAGATAGAAAGCCATTTAAAAGTTTTTAACAGATAAGGGATATGATCTGACTTAAAATTTAATGGACAAATAGATTGTAGTGGGGTTAAAAACAAAAGCTGTGAGGAGGCTCTTACAATAGCCCAGATTAGAGGTAATGGTGGCTTGGATTGTTGTGATAATGGTGGAGATGATCTATATGAAAATGCTGCCAGCATTGTTTATAGATGGTATGTGTCTTTCTCCTTCCCTAACACCTATCTGGACCCTCAGATGGCTAAGAGTGAGGCTAGAAAGAACACAGAGTGTATGTATGCATGCAAGGGCATTTCATATCTAAGTCAATGATTGTGTGGTCTGCTTAGGGCTTCCGGCCATTGGTAGGGCTAATTGAGAGTTGGTTCTGTTGGATTACCAATAAGTTATTACCCTGCTTTCTGGGATTCTGGAGAAGAAGACTGAGTATATTTTTAGTACTTTGGAGATGTGGTATACCTAGCATATATGATATCTGGAATGGATCATTTTAATACTTTCTCTTCTATATGACAAAATTATTTTCAGTAATAATCATGTAACAATCAGTACTATTCACTATTTTATTGATTTATTCTTTAATTTTCAAACAACAATGTAAAAAACAACAAATTTCAATTTCAAAGATATTCAAATTCAGAAACTTATCTCACATATAAACTAAAATGTGCACTCATTGAACAAAATATTACACCTTGCAGTTTACATTGTTTCACTGTTTTAGATTTTAAGCACAAATAAAAACTTCAACTAGTCACATGTAATGAAAGACTTGAAGTAACCTATGTTCTGTTTCTTTGTCTTTACAATCGCTGTGCTGTCACTATTTACTTTGAACCCACTATTTAAATGCTGGAACATATACCACCAGAGGGAATGCAGACACAAAATGCACCCAAAGCTACCCTGAATGATTTTGAACCTTCACAAAGTGAGATGAAACTGAATGAACTTATGTAGTTAAGATTGTGTGTCCCAGGGGACAATGGTATAACAGGGAGTTCCCTGACTCAACTTCCATGGAGAAAAAAATATTGATTAAATTGTAAGTAATAAAAGGTGTTAATTTGAAACTTCATATATATATATATATATATATATATATATATATATATATGTAATTAAAACTCAGTAGTAACCACAACAATTATTTTGAATTTTGACCAAAAATTTTTTAATGAAGGAGTGTTTTATCACTGATAAAATTGCATGGTGATAATAAGAAACATTTTTTCTTTTAGTCTTTTAAAAAATTCTTTATAGTTAGTGTACTCTTATTACACAGGATTGATGGCAGCATTGTTACTATTAGTAGTATACTCACACATCAGGTTTCGGCTCACAGACAAAGTTAATTAAGTACAAGTCCTTAGATTCTGTGTTTTTACATTGTTAGACATGCAGGTGTACTCAGGACTATATGCTACTATTGCCACATCTTTGGTATGCCACTCCTCTGGAAAAGAATATGGAATTGTGGAGCAATTCCATGCCAGATTGTATGTGACCTTTGTAAGAGCCACAACATTTGAGTTAGTGGCAACCTCTGCATAGGCTAGATGGAATGTCCAACTGGTAAGCTTACAGCTGATTTTATCCTGCTATGAATAACAAAGATCTATCTATATTGACTCACATGTTTTGTTTACCACGTAAGTTAGGAGATAGGCATATCTGGGCCAACATGGACATTTCAGGAAGTCTGTAGGTACCTCTATGCTCTACCATCCCTAGCATTTGGCTTCTGTTCTTCATTGTCCAAGATGAGTGCTGAAAGTCCAGAAAATCTATTAACATTCACATTCATATTTTAGAAGGGTAAAAAGGAGAGAAAGCACTTGACTCCCACTTTTTATGAAGTCTTCCCAGAAGTCATATTTAATACTTCTACTTATATTTCATTAAAAAACTTAGTCATTTGGCTGCTCCCAGCTGCAAGGGATGCTATTAAATTCAGTCATTTAAACTGGGTGTCAATGTGTATACCTGTAAATTGGGGTGGGATTTCTGCTACAGCGAATGAAGGAAAGAATGGTGTTGTTGGGAGAAAACCTACAGTCGTTGTCATACTTAGTCCACCAATGTCTAACAATGTAAAAACACAGAATCTAAGGACTTGTACTTAATTAACTTTGTCTGTGAGTCAAAACCTGATGTATGAGTATATTGCTAATAGTAACAATGCTGCCAGCAGTCCTGTGAGGGATCAGGCAGGACTTGACATACCCTAGTCCTCTTATGCTTCCTCTTAGTGACATAGTCTTTTTGTGAGACCCAGTGGATGGGGATATGCTTCACTGAGATAGGGAATGCAAAATGGAGCAGTGTTTGGGAAAGAGGTGGAGGAGGGGAATGAGTAGTTCAGTCTCAGACCTAGTGGGTCTGAGATGCTTGGAGAGACTTACATTGTGAATATCCAATAGGCAGTTGGTGATCTAGACATTAAGTACAGAGGAGATTGGGAGGCACTGGTGAAAGTTGAAGTTCTGAGAGCAGATGAACTGCTAAGCATTTAAAAATGCTGTTTATCATAGATAAGTGAGAGATGAGAGAAGAACTTGAGCCTCCTCCTTTTATAGGTCTCCTAACCTAGAGCAGACCTATTCCATTCTGTTATCTACTTTCCAGAATTTCCATGGCAGCATTTGAGACTCAGAAAGGGAGAGTTCTTGACCCAAGGTCACACAGCTACTCAGTAATCTGATTGAGTATCAACAGATCCAGGTTCCCAATTGAGTGAACCTTCTTCTGTGAGGTAAATTTAATAGGACCAATGGAAGAGAAGCTCATTTGTTATGTGCCAGTTGTATTAAATGTTATCTCAATCAATTCTCACATTAGCCTCTACAAAATTAGCTTCCTAATGTCTACGTGTGTTCACTTGTCAACAAGTCAACACAACAAATATTCTCTGAGCATTTACTATGTGCCAGGTACTCATCTAGCCATTGGTGATGCAGAAAGGAATAAAACAGAAAAAATGTCCCTGTCTTTCCAGATTTCATATTCTAGTCCAGCTTGGAAACATGAACAGACAGCTTAAGCATCTAGCTCAGTGTTAAATAAAGGGCAACATCATATTTCAAATACAGATTTATCTGGTTGCAAAAGCCTTACTCTTTGTATAATGCACTTACCAACCCATGATTCATCTACTCCCCATTCCTCTATCCACCCCTCATGCACCCACTGATTTACTTACCCACACACATCTACTCAGTCATTCATCCATGTACTCATTTATCCATCCACATATTCATTCATCTATCCATCTATTTTATTTATTGATCACTTATAAATTGCTGCGTGCTGGTAATACAGCAGGCATAGTCTCCTAGCTTTTATCCTTCTATCTTGGTGTTAGTAAAATACAAGTGGGAATCCCCCCCAAAACTGGAATTTATTTGTAAAAAGTTGTATATTTATTCTTACATGTGTAAACTTTAATCACCTTCAAAGTATTCTCCATTTGATGCAATATACCTATCAATGCGCTTTTTTCAGTACTCACAGCAGTTTTTGAACTCATCAAGGTTGACACCTTTTAGTTCTTCTAACATTTTTTTGTTTCACCTCCTCCACATCAGCAAAATGTTTCCCTTTGAGGACTTTTTTCATCAGGGGAAACAAAAAAGTGTTGCTGGGGGCAAGATTGGATAAATAGGGAGGGTGGGGCATGAGGGTCATGCCATTTTTGGTCAGAAACTGCTAAACACTCAGTGCAGTGTGGGCAGGTATGCTCATAAATCATTCATCATGAAATCAGCAAGCACGTTGAAAGAATCTCCAAAAATAAATTCACTGAAGCCAAACACAGCCTCTCACAACAATGTTACCTGGTACACTGATACTGATGAATTCCTAGAACATTACCTAGTGGGAGAAGGAGATGCCTATACTACAAGGAGTCCACCATCCAAAAGATAATGCCATTATTTTGTGGGGGGTCCCTACTCGTAGTGTAATGGTTAGAAGCAAAGACCATGGTCCCAGAGTCCCTGCAATCAAATACTTTCTCTGGCTACTTACTATTTGTGTAATTTTGGATATTCCACTTTACTCTTGCGTATCCTTGTCTTTAAAGTTGGAAAGAAGTGCATACCTATTTCATAATGTCATTGTAAGGATTAAAGGAAAGAATACGTGTAAAGCATACTGAACAGCACCTAACACAGAGTAAAAGCTATATAAGCATTTGTTATTATTTTTACATTTCCTTAAGAGTCAGAAACCATCTTACCTGCCTTAGAAACACAACTTCATTTGAATAGGATCACTGACTAATTATGTTACGTTTCTCAGGGTTCTTTTAAGTTAATCTGATAAGTTTATGTCAATACTTAATGACAATTCAATATGTTCCCTCTCCCATGTAATAGGTGTGTGACATAAATTATATATTTATCCACAATAGTTCACACACATGCAGGGTACAACATTCAAAGAGTAGGGAAGGTAATTTGATGAAAAATAAGTCTCTCTTCTTACCCTGGTCTTCTTACCCAGTCTTATTCCCCAGAGGCAGCCACTGTATCAGTCTCTTAGGTGTTCATGTAGAGATGTTATATACCTGTACAAGCGTATACCTATGTACATACACATACACATGCACACATAGCATATTCTTAAAATTCTGCACTTAGCTATTTTTAAATTAACAATATGTCTTGGAGATTATTCTTTATCAGTGCATGTGGCAATCTCTCCCTTTGTAAGGCTACATAAGATTCTATTGCGTCCCCTATTGATGGCCAATTAGGTTGTTTGTAGTCATTAGCCATGATAAACAATGCTGAAAATAATTATTAAGTATGGTTTCCAAGGCACTGTACCAAACTGAGGTGTGAGAGAGTCAAAGCAAGATGTTGTTTATGTCTTCAAGGAGCTTATGATTGAGTAGGGGAGAAATAAAGCCAGTCTGGGCTAAATGCTATAGAAGTTATCAAAAAAAAAAATGTAGGAGAACAGGGGAGCAAGAACATGGCTGAAAAGGGGTTCACAAGATTGATTTGGACTTCCAAGAGAAAATGATATTTAGATTGTACTTTTTTTGAAATTTTCATTGTTTATTTTTTTAATTTTTAAATGTTTTCATAGAGACAAGGTCTTGCTCTGTTGCCTATGCTGCTCTCTAACTTCTGGCCTCAGGTGATCCACTGCCTCAGCATCCCAAATTGTTGGGATTATAAGCATGAGCCACCATGTCCAGCAGGTAATTAAATTATACTTTTTAAAGCCTTTCAGATAGCAGAGTTAGCTTGGGGTATGGAGTAGGCATACTAGGCATGAAATGTTTCAAGCAGAGGGTACAAGATAGGACAAATAATCAAGGCATGAAAGGAATATTATATTCTGAAACTAGCATGTGGGTGCTCCGGTGTGTCTGAACCCAGTAATTCTGACAAGGTGGACTGAGGTTAGATCAAGAAGAGCTCAGAAGCTTTGCCTGGTAGGGAAACTGAGTGGGGGCCGAGAGGGTGGGGAGAGGGGAGGGGTTGTATTTGACAGATGGAGGCAAATTACACAGGTATGATAGGGGATCTCAAATACTCTGGCTCAAATGAGTGTCTGTTGTGAAAATTTCATGGGAAAAAAGTGTGGCTTCAAATCAGATTGACCTGGATTTGGGTACTGCCTATGTGTCCTTGACCAAATTATTAACCCTCTTTGAACTTTAGGATCCTTGTCAATTAAGTGTGGGTAATAGCCTGTATTGGTAAGTGTTCTTCAGAGAAACAAAACCAAGAAGATGGATGCATGGAAGGATGATGGATAGATAGATGATAGATGGATACATACATACATACATACATACATATGGGGTGGGGGGACACCCCAAAAAACAGAATTATCTTTTGGATGGTGGACCCCGTGTAGTACATTTGGAATTTGTTCCTTCAGATCAAACGATCAACCAGTTTTTATCTGGAAGTTTTGAGAAGGTTGTGTCACAATTTGCAGGAAAAAAGTCCCGAGCCATGGCAAACAGCTTCTTCCACCATGACACCACACCAACCCACACTGTGCTGAGTTATTGACCAAATACAGAATGACCCCCATGCCCCACCTTTCCTATTCACCCGATCTAACCCCAAGTGACTTTATTTTTTTACTGATGAAAAAAGTCCTCAAAGGGAAACTTTTTGCTGATGTGGAAGAGGTGAGACAAAAAACTGCAGAAGCACTAAAAGGCATCAAAATTGACGAGTTCAAAAACTGTTTTGAGTAGTGGAAAAAGTGTTGTGATAGATGCATTGCATCAGAGAATACTTTGAAGGTGACTGAATTTTAAATATGAAATAATAAATGTACTTTTTAAAATAAGTAAATCCCATTTTTAGGTCCCGTCTCATACATACATATATACTTATTTTAAAGGATTGGCTCAAATAATTACAGAGGCTAAGAAGTCCTAACATCTAATCTCTGCAAGCTAGAGACCCAGGAGAACCAACGTGTAGGTTTAACCCTAATCTTAAAGCCTGAAAACCAGGAGAGCAGATGATGCATATTCCAGTCTGAAAGCCCGCAGGCCTGAGACCCAAAATGAATCAATGTTTCAATCCAAGTCTAAAGGCTAGAGAAGACCAATGTCCCAGCTCAAGCAGTCAGGAGGAGTTCTCTTTTAGTCAGCCTTTTTATTCCACTCAGGTCTTAACTGATTGGATGAGGCCCACTCATATTGTGCCAGGCAATGTGCTTTACCTTGTCTGCTGAATCAAATGTTAATTGCGTCCAGAAGCACTCTCACAGACATACCCAGAATAATGTTTGACAAAATATCTGGGCACCCTTTGGCCCAGTCAAATTGATATGTTTGTGTGTGTGTGTGTGTGTGTGTGTGTGTGTGTGTGTGTGTGTGTGTATGTGCTG
>NW_007246710.1:122992-147625 GCF_000164805.1 Carlito syrichta | reverse complement strand
TCCACTCACCTCAGCCTCCCAAAGCGCAGGATTACAGGCTGAGCCACCGAACCCGGCTCAAGTTGATATATTAAAATTAACCATCGCACAGCCTCGCTTATCTTCCCAGTTTGCTGTGAGACTCAGATGAGCAAGTAGATGTAGACGGAAAAAGGTTGTGTGAACTGTGATGCTCTGTACTCACATAGGAGAATGACAGGCCAGAGGGAATGAACACATGGGTGTGCAGGTTATAATCTTTTCCACAGTCCTGAATTCAGACCTCTAATTTTCCTTTTTCTCTGAGTGCTAAGACATCCAATAGGAATTTCATTGACAAGGGACAATCCCTCCTGCCCTAGCCCAAGGCTTCTTGGATTCTGTACTTGAAGAGAGACTGAAAAAGGATCCAAACAGCCCTAGGACATGATGAGATCTTCTTCTTAAGATTCCTTTGCTTTGAAAAGTTTTCATATCATGTGATTTTGTTTTGTGTGTATATGTATTATAATATGACTAGTTCTGCAAGTGATTAAGCTGCTAAATAATGGAAACCAGACAATGCAGGAGAGACATGCATTGTTATTTCTAAGAGATCCTATTGCCATGAGAAGATAATTCTGTCAAAAGGTCTGCCTAGCACATCAGGGAAGTGACATTTCAGCTGAGTCAGCTGTGTTGAGATTTTGGGAAAGGTCCTACCACATTTGGATTACAAAAAATAAATAAATAAATAAAGGAAGAGACAATGAAGTATGGGAGGAGTTGAGGGAAGGCAGCAGTAATAGCATATGCAAAGGCATTCAGGTTGAAACAGCTTGGTGTGCTTGAGGGATAGAAGGCTGACTAGAACACAAGAAGAATGGGGAACGAGTGGCGTGATAGGAAGACAGAGAATCAGGCAGTGACTGGCCCACAAAGGACCTTGGAAGGTGTGCACTGGATATACCCAAAGACAGTGTGGTTCAGTGGTCAATAGCACAGACTGTGGAACCATATTGTCTGGGTTCAAATTCTGACTCTGTAACTTCTTAATTATGTGATCTTGAGCATGTTATCCAACCTTCCTGTGCCTCAGTTATGCTGTCTGAAAAGTGGAGAGTGTAACAGTACTACCTATACTGTTATTGTGAGGATTAAGTGAGTTAACATGCTTATAGTGTGTGTGGCAGTACTGGGAACATGGCAAGTGCTATTTTATTTAATTATTTATTCTAAAACAGTTCTTATCACAGTTTATTATTACATTTTTATTTTACTTTTTAAGTTGTGGGTTACGTGTAAGAATTTACTATTATACATAAGTAAATTGTGTGCAGATGAGGTTTGGGCTTCTAGCAGTAGGTCCTCTCTCCCCCTTATAGTGGACCTGGTACCCAGTGTGTGATTTTTGTGCTCCTTATCCCTACTGCCTCCCTTCGTCCCTCCTTTAGCAGTGTCCAGCATCTGTTGTTCCCACCTTGTGCTCTTGTAACCAGTGATTAGGGCCTGCTTTTGAGTGAGAACATGTGGTATTCAGTTTTTTTTGTTTTTTTTTTTTCTGTAATAGTTCATGTAGTGTTATGGTCTCCGGGTGCATCCATGTTGCTGCAAAAAAAAAAAAAAAACATGATTTTTGTTCTTTATGGTGACATAATATTATATTGTATATGTGTACCACATTGTTTTGGTAAGTTCACTTTTGATGGGCATTTGTGTTGGTTCTATGTTTTTGCTATTATGAATAGTGCTGCAATGAACATATTTGTACAGATGTCTTTTTGGTAGAGCAATTTATATTCCTCTGAATATATTCTCAGAAGAGAGATTACTGGATTGTACAGTAGCTCGATTTTTAGTTATTTGAGAAAATGCCACACTGCTTTCCATAAAGTTTGAACAATTTTACATTCCCACCAACAGTGGAGAAGGATTCCTTTTTCTTCTTAGCCTTGCCAGCACCTTTTGTTGTTTGACTTTTTAATGATAGCCATCCTTGGTGTTAGGTGAAAACTCATTGTAGTTTTGATTTTTATTTCTCTGATGATTGGTGAGGCTGGGCATTTTTTATATGCTCATTGGCTGCTTGAATGTCTTCCTTTGAGAAGTGTCTGCTTATGTGTTTTGCCTGCTTTTTAATGGGGTTGTTTGTTTTTTCCTGTCAATATGTTTGAGTTCCTTGTAGATCCTGGATGTTAGGTCTTTGTCAGATACCTAGTTTGCAAATACTTACTATTATTGTGAGGATTAAGTGAGCTAGCATGTTCATAGTGTGTATGGCAGTACTGGGCACATGGCAAGTACTATTTATTTTAAATACAATAGGAAGTGTTTGAAGCAGTTGAATAATAGCTCTGCTTTGTGATGTGAGAAAATGACTTTTACAGGCTTTATAGAAAATAGATTGAAGACGGTGAAAATAGAGATGGCAAGCCCAGTGGAGAGATTGCTGCATAAGTGCAGTCAGTGGAATTGGATAGAGGAGGGCAAACTGACATCCATTTTGGAAAGAGAACAAGTGGAACTTGCTGCTGGATTGATTGAGAAAGATGTAAGATAGGGAGGAAACGAGGAGGGTGAACCCTAGGTTTCTGGCTCTGCCACTGACCAGCTGTATAATTTTGTAAACTTTTAAAGCTTCAGTTTCCTTATTTATTAGGGCTCTCCAGAGAAACAGAACCAACAGGATGTGTACATATATAGAGAAAGAGAGATATTTATTTTACGGGATTGGCTCATGTACTTTTGGTGGTGCAAGTCCAAAATCTGCAGGGTAGGCAGGGAGGCTGGATACCCAGGGAAGAGTTGCACTCTGAGTCTAAATTCTAAAGGCAGCCTGCTGGCAGAATTTCTTCTTGCTCAGGGAAAGTCAGTCATTGTTCCACTAAGATCTTTAACCAATTGGATGAGGAACACTCACATTAAGCAGGGTGGTCTGCTTTATTCGAAGTTCACCAATTTAAATGTAAATCTCATCCCGAAAAAAAAAAAAAAAAAACCTTCACAGAAATATTCAGAATAATATTTGACCAATTATCTGGGCAGTGTGGCTGAGCCAAGTGGACACATAAAATTAACCATCACATCTTAACTGGAATAATGATAGTTACCCAGTCATCGGTACTATGGTTTTGAGGATGAAATAATATTTATGTAAAACATTTGGTACAGTATCTTTCACATCACAATGGCTATTAGTGATAGCCTTTACATTTTAATATAATAATCCCTCTCTTTCATTTGGTACTTTGCATTTTCTTTTCTTCTTTTATTTTTTTGAGTTGGAGTCTCACTCTCTCGCCCAGACTGGAGGGCAGTGGCCGCTCTCGGCCACCGCAGCCTCGACCTGCTAGGCTCCGGTGATCCTTCTGCCTCAGCCTTCCAAGTAGCTGGAACTACAGGCGCGCGCTACCACGCCCGGCTAATTTTTTGATTTATTGTAGAGATGAGGTCTCACCAAGTTGCCCAGGCAGGTCTTGAACCCGCGGGCTCAGGCAATCCACTCACCTCAGCCTCCCAAAGCACGAGATTACAGGCTGAGCCACCGAGTCCGGCAAAGAAACTGTGCTTCAGATATCTGTAAGCCATTCTGTTTTTCTTTTCTTTTTCTTTTCTTTTTTTTTGAGTTGGAGTCTCACTCTGTCACCCAGACTGGAGTGCAGTGGCTGCTCCTGGCCACCACAGCCTCGACCTGCTGGGCTCTGGCAATCCTTCTGCCTCAGCCTTCCAAGTAGCTGGAACTACAGGCGTGCGCTACCACACCCGGCTAATTTTTTGATTTATTGTAGAGATGAGGTCTCACCAAGTTGCCCAGGCGGGTCTTGAACCCGCAGGCTCAGGCAATCCACTCACCTCAACCTCCCAAGGCGTGGGATTACAGGCTGAGCCACCGAGCCCGGTGCCGTTTTGCATTTTCAAAGCACTCTCACATGCATGAATTCGTGTAATCCTCATGACAACACTCTTCCTACTTTACAGTTGGGGAAACTAAGGCTGAAAGAGCTAAAATATCTTGTACACACAGCTATCTCCAAACAAAGCCAGAAATAAGAAGCAGGTGTGTAACTCAGTTGTAGTTATTTGGGCATTACTCTTCTCACTTGCCAGGAATGGATGTTTGTCCTGCCTTCTTCATTCCAGAAGTGAGGGGCACCAGTAATAAGGTTATTAATGCAGTAAGTCTTGAGAATGTTGGCTTACATTTACCAAACCAGCATTTTTTTGGTGCCAGGCACCATTCTAAGTGTTTTTCGTGTGTATCTAATTTAATCTTCCCAACAATCCTATGAGGTAGGCACAATTCTTGAGTGAAGAAACTAGGTAGAATGTGGGAGAAGACTCTTAGGCCATGTGCTGAGAAGACAGACTCAAATGACTTTGCTTTTTCTTCCTTCACCACTATACATTCCACAGAGGGTGAAAACTCAGGGAAGTCCTTTGAGTGTTTGTGTGGTGCATGCATTTGGATATGTAAAGGCAATGAGGTCTGGCAGAGTGCCTTTTGTAGACACAACGGGCACTCCGTGGAATGAATGAGTGAGCTGGTGAAGGGGGTGAACCTCAGACCACTTGTAGCTACCAAGCCTGGAATTGGTCCCAGAGAGAGGAGAGGCATTTTTAGCAAATGTTTCCTTTGGCTCAGGTAAGATGCCACTGAAGCATCCAGGCATTGAGGTAAGGGGGATAGGTTGAAGCAGGAAGCTTCAGAAGTTCTTCCTGAGAAAATTACTTAACTCCTCTGTACATCAGTTTATTCATATACAAAATGGGACTCTTTCCATCCTTCCATTCCAAGATATATGGTAAGCAAATGATTAAATAAGTAGTATGTTAGTTCTACATGCTAAAAAGAAAAAATATAGAAGGGAAGAAGGATAAGAAGTATGTATGTGGGTAGTTAAAATTTTATATTTCTATTTCCTGCTCGCTTCCCTCACAGGGTTGCCATGAGGCTGATATGTGATAAAAGGTCACAGTATTTAGGAAGCTGTGTCGTTCTGTTGACATGTAAAGTGCAGTTATTCTTGGGTGATAATTTTCTCTAGGCCCTTACCTTATTTGCTGTTCATTTCTTCATCCACAGTATAGTAAAGCATCAAGAAATCTGACCTAATAATACTATAAGAAAGGGGTTGACAGTAACCGGAAACTGTGGGGGAGGGAGGCATATAACATCAATAAGGGTACCTGATCTCAAACCAGGTGAAGTGTGGACCAAAGGGAGGCCCAAACATTACCTGTATGATGACCATTTGTAAACCTGAATTGTACCCCCTGACACCTAATCCTGAATTGTAACCCACATCTTTAAAATTTTTTAAAAAGGAAAAAAAAAAAAAAAAGAAAATCTGGTCTAGAGGATGAAAAACTCAAGTTCTAGGCCTGGCCCTAGCATGACAGCTTTTTAAAATCTCAAATGTATAGAGCTGTCCAGATTCTAAAGCACTTTTCCCAGAAATAGGCATTCTGGCTTTTAATTTTTTGTTTTTCCCACTCTCCCATGAAACAGTGAGATTAGTGGCAAGTTATTTGCCTCCTCAGAAGTGAAGTATTTTCATCCTGTAAAATGAAAATCATGAAACCCTCCCCCCAACTACCCCTTTCCAGTTTTGCAGTCTCCTTAGGCTTTTGAAAGGTGCAAACCAGATAATTGGTAAGAAAGGGTTTTGTATGTCATAGAGTGAGATTGTAAGGTCTGATTGCTAAGACATGGAGAGTTTGTGTTCTTGCTTAAGCAAATTGTTTTTTTCCTCGTAAACTGAGTGTATGTGTAGAGTGGAAAGAATGAGCCTTGGGAACTGCTGCTACTTCCTTTCCTTTATGAGAAGCAGTTGAGGAGAGGGGCAGCAGCACTGAGCCTCAGCACCTCCTAGAAATAGAAACAATTACACAGAAATGCTTGACATCTCACAGTGGAGTGGCAACCACTGATATGCAGCTCCTTTTGGCTACTCTGCTTTTGGGAGGTGGAAACTGGGACTCTTTTCCTGACACTTAATACACAAATAACTCATGGCCTTTAGCGACTTCCATTTGTCCCTTAGCTATGATCTCATTTGGAATACTGGGGGTTAGAGTAGGGAACCTTGAATGGTAGAGTCTTCATTTAGTACCCCCCACCTATTTTTTACTATAACAGTTCTTCACATACTAGCTGAATTTTTTATTCCCTAGAGCACTTTCTAATCCATTATCATATCATCTCTTTGGCAGTTATTATTTGTATCTTCTATTCATAGATGAAGAAACTGAGGCATAGAGAGTTTATGATTTATCTAAAGTTAGGGGCAGAGATTGTATTTAAACCTTCAAATCATAGTATTTAATCAGCATTTACTAGGCATTATTATGTGCCATACATTGTTCTAAATGTTTTATGTGTATTTACTCATTATGAACAACCAATGCATCTCCCAGTTTTTCAGATGAGAAAACTAGATGACTGAGAGTCTGGGGCTTGCTCCAAATGAGGGGCAAAATGAGTATCAGGGCATTCTACCATTCTACCCACTTTAAAGATGAGTAAAGTGAAACTCAAGGACCTTAAATAACTTGTTCAAGGCCACATAACTAGCAATTTGCAGAACTAGGGTTGAATCTCAGCAGGTTAGGTCTAGAATATGTGTTCTTAACCATTAAGCTATGCTGCTTCTAAGTCTTGGTTAACTTGGTTAGCTTCTAATCTTGGTGAACTGAAGCAGAGCAAGAGAGGGGAAACAGAGAGGAGACTTATTAAGATCACATAGCAGATTTAACATTTTTAAATTTAATATTTGAATAGATAATATATTTACATGGTAAAAAATTAAACTATAAAAATGTATACAGTGGATGTTCTCTATCCATCCATCAGCAGTCACCAGCTTTTCACATATTCTTTCAGAATTTCTTTATGCAGACATAAGCAAATCCAAATATATTTTCCTTTTTACCCAAAAGATCACACATCATAATACTAAACTTGGCTCTTTAACAACACAAGGGTTAGAGGCACTGCCTCTTGTGCAGCCAAAAATCCATGTATAGCTTTTGACTCCCTAAAAACTTTACGAATAACCTACTGTTGACCAAAAGCCTTACTGATAATATACATAGTTGATTAACACGTGTTTTGTTCATGTGTTATATATTTTGTTCTTATAATAAAGTGAGCTAGCAAAAATAAATTATTAAGAAAATCATAAGGAAGAGAAAGTATATTTACTAGTCATTGAGTGGAAGTGGACCATCATAAAGGTTTCCATCCTCAGTGTCTTCTACTTGAGTAGGCTGAGGAGGAAGAGGAAGAGGAAGGGTTGTTCTTGCTGTTTCAGGAGTGGCAGAGGCAGAACAATTGGAGAAGGTGGAAGGGGAGGCAGGCACACTTAGTGTAACCTTTATTGAAAAAAATTCCTGTATAAGTGGACCCATACGGTTCAAACCCATGTTGTTCAAGGGTCAATTGTATTCTGCATCTTGTTGTTTTTACATAATGTATCTTTGAGCTCTCTCCCTGTCAGTTCACAGAGAGCTTCAGCAGTCTTAGCTGGGTCATCAAGGCTTTCTATAAGCCAACCTTTGAGGACTTTTAACCCTCTCTTAACATCTTCCCTCAGTGTCTCTTTGTTAGACTATCTTTACTTCTGCAGAAAATACAGTTCCTCAGAGTCACTTCCTTAGTATCCCTGTGAGACATAACCCAGTCTCTTACAAACTTTCCAGCTAAACTAACCATTCTCCTCCTTTTGCAATTTCAAGTGATTACTATCATCTGCCTACCTACTCACCAACCTACCTGCTTATCTATGTAATTTTAAAAAATGTTTTCTCTATGTCTATTTTGCTGAGGGTTCTCATCACAAAAAGGAGCTGGATTTTGTCAAATGCTTTTTCTGCATCTATTGAAATGATTTTTGTTTTTAATTCTTTTTTATGTAGTGGATCATGTTTATTGACTCACATATGTTGAACCACACTTGCACCCCTGGGATAAAACCCACTTGATCATGTTTTTTTGTTTTTTGTTTTTGTTTTTAATGTGCTGTTGAATTCAGTTTGCTAATATTTTGTTGAGGATTTTTGTGTCCATGTTCATAAGGGATATTGGTCTGTAGTTTTCTTTTTTTTGTTGTTTTGTCTCTTCCTGGCTTTCATATCAACATGATACTGGCCTTGTAGAATGAGTTAAGAGGATTCCCTCCTCTTCAATCTTGTGGAATAGCTTCAGTAAAATTGGTACTCGCTGTCTTTGAAGGTCTGGTAGAATTCAGCTGTGAGGCCATCAGATCCTGGACTTGGTTTTTTTTTGGTAGGGAGACTTCTAATTACTGTTTCAATCTTGCTACTTGTTATTATCTCTTCAGGATTTCTATTTCTTCCTGACTCAAGGTTGGAGCTTGTATGTTTCCAAAAATTTATCCATTTCTTCTAGATTATCTAGTTTGTTTGCATAGACATGTTCATAATAGTCTTGTATGATCTTTTGAATTTCTGATTTATCAGTTGTAATGTCTCCTTTTTCATTTCTGATTGAGCTAATTTGAGTCTTCTCTCTTCATTTCTTAATTAATCTAGCTAGTGGTCTATCAATTGTGTTTATCTTTTCAAAGAAACAACTTTTTGTTTCACTGATCCTTTGCTTTTTCTTAATTTCAATTTCATTTAGTTTTGCTCCAAATAATAATTTATTTTCTTCTGCTAGCTTTGGGTTTGCTTTATTCTTGTTTTTCTAGTTCCTTGAGGTGTGAGGTTAGGTTGTTGATCTGCAGTCTTTCAGTCTTATTAATGTAGGCCTTAAGCACTACACATTTTCTTCTGAGCAAAACTTTGGCTGTGTCCCAGTGTTTTTGATAACTTTTTTCATTGTTGTCATTTGGTTCAAGGACTTTTAAAATTTTAATCTTGATTTCATTGTTGACCCAAGGATCATTCAACAGCACATTGCATAACTTCCATG
The DNA here is from genome assembly GCF_000164805.1 of Carlito syrichta. Lineage (NCBI taxonomy): Eukaryota > Metazoa > Chordata > Mammalia > Primates > Tarsiidae > Carlito > Carlito syrichta. The sequence continues at coordinate 138,732 of NW_007246710.1, read as the reverse complement.
TTTTTGTTTGATTTTATGAGTTCTTCTTGGAGTTAGTTTCTAGTTTTATTCCACTGTTGTCTGAGAAGGTGCTTGATGTCTTTTTGTTTTTGTTTTAATTTATTGAGACTTGGTGTATGCCCTATTATATAGTCTGTCTTGAAGAATTTTCTAGTTGCTGATGAGAAAAATGTATATTCTGCAGTTTTGGGATGGATTTTTGTAGATGTCTGTTAGTTCCATTTGCTCTAGAGTCAAGTTTTACTCCAGTGTTTCTTTGTTGACTTTCTTGATTATCTGTCTATTGCTGTCAGTGGAGTATTGAAGTCTCCCACTATTAATTGTATTTTTGGGTCTAATAGAATCTGTTTTATAAAGCTAGGGGCTCTGGTGTAAGGAGTATATATATTAAAATTTATTTAAAATTGTTATGTCTTCTCATTGGATTGATCTCTATATCATTATAAAATAGCTATCTTTGTCTTTTTTTATTGTTGTTAATTTGAAGTCTGTTTTACCTGATACGTGAATGGATACTCCTGCTTGGTTTTGGTTTCCATTTACATGGAATGTTTTTCCCCAACCTTTTACCTTGAGTTCATAGGAATCTTTGTGAGTTAAGTGGGTCTTTTGAAGGCAGCAGACATTTGGGTTGTATATTTTTTTTTAAATCCATATTGCCAGTCTGTATCTTTTTAGTAGGGCATAGAGACCATTTACATTCAGTGTTAATAATGATATGTAAGGTACTATTCTATTCATCATACTGGTTGTGAACTGGTTGCTTCATTTATTTATTTTAGCGTGTTGATGTTCCATAAGGCCTGTAAACTTTATGATTTCCGGCATTTTTCTACTGTTGTATTTTGACCTTTTGTTTCAGTATTTAGAACTTCTTTGAGTATTTCTTGTAGAGCTATTCTAGTGGTGACAAATTCCCTCAACGTTTGCTTGTCTGCAAAGATCTTCATTTCTCCTTCATCTATGAAACTTAGTTTTGAGAGATACAAAATTCTATTTGAGGAACTTGAAGATGGGGTCCCAGTCCTTTCTGATTTGTAGGGTTTCTTCTGAAAAGCCTGCTGTTACTCTGATAGATTTACCTTTGTAAGTTATTTGATGCTTTTTTTCTCACATCTCTTAAAATTCTTTCTTTCACATTAACTTTGCATAGCTGGATGATTATATGCCTTGGGGATGACCTTTTTGCACTGATTCTTTTTGGGGATTCTTTGGACTTATTGTATCTGAATGTTTAGGTCTCTGCAGGGCCAGGGAAATTTTCCTTCATTATTTCCTCAAATAGATTTTCCAAACCTGTTGCTTTCTCTTCTTCCTCAGGAACACCTGTGATTCTTAGGTTTGGACATTTTACATAATCTCATATTTCTTGGAGACTTTGTTCCAGGCTCTTGAGTCTTTTTCTTTATTGTTGTCTGATTGGGTTAATTTAAAAGCTTTGTCTTCAAGTTCTGAGATCCTTTCTTCTGTTTATTCTAGTCTACTGTTAAAACTTTCCATTGCATTTTGTACTTCCCTAAATGCTTCGTTCATTTTCAGAATTTCAGCTTATTTTTTTTAAGGTGTCTATGTCTTTGGAGAATTTTTCATTCGTGTCCTGAATAGGTTTTTAAAAAAATTTTTATGTTGGTTTTCAATTTTCTCCTGAAGTTCATTGATCAATATTATAATCAACCTTTTGAATTCTGTGGCTGGAATTTCAAAAATTTCATTTTGGTTAGGGTTCATTGCTGAAGAGTTTGTGTGGTCCTTTGAGGGTGTTGTAGAACTCTGTACTTTTATATTGTCGAATGATTTTTATGGTTTCTTCTCATTTTGGCAATTTCTTATTTGAGGTTGGCAGGGGGCTGACGTAAGCACTGTAGGGTTCCCTTGGTTATATGTAGCCTTGGTGTGGTGAGTTTCTTAATTGCTAGCTCGGGCAACCCTGTGCTGTGTATCTGCACTAGTTCATGGTGTCCTGAATGGCCAGAGTGGCTTGGAAAGTGTTTGTTAGCTGGCATTTGGGGTCAGGCCTTCCCCAAAGCTGAGGTATTATATCCAATTTGATTGGCTATACTGTTGACCTCCAGCCAGGAGGTGGCATTTGTGGAAGAAATCTAGCTTTGATAGTGGCTGTAGGGTTTCTCCTTGGTAAGTGTTGCTCCAAGGAAGTTTCTAGCCAACCTAGGCTGTGAGCAGGGCTCTGGGGATTTCCCAAGTTCTCTGTCTGTTTTGAGCCTTCACAGGGAGAGCAGGGGAAAGGAGTTGAAGCACCCAGCAAGTGTGCAGTCTTAGCTACCCTAGTGGGGAGTAGGAGGAAGTCCCAGGCCACTGGGATAATGCTGTTTTATATGTAATTTTTGTTGAGCACCATCTATAAGCAAAAATTCATGATAAATTTGATGATGAGTGCTTAGTGTCCTGAATGTTCAATGGTTTGCAGTTTAAATAAAGCTTGTAAACAAATATAGTCAGCAGGTGTAGCTAGTTGAATGCGTCATGAAACCCAGGAATGGAACTATCTAGGAGATTAGGCTCCATGACTCAATACTGGGTTCTGATACTGAGAGAAGTGTTCACTGCCCCTCCCAGTCTTGAATTGATGCATGATTGGCCTTTGGCAGCCCCTGAAAGATACTGAGCCTGACAGGAGTTCATTGTACTTCCTCTGTAGGGGCTTTTGGACTTTTGCTGCTCTTTTTCAACCATTTCTCTCTTTATCCTGAGTAGAGACAGATGGTCTGGCCTACCAGCTTGCTTGAAATAGAACTGAAATAGGCCCGAAATAAGTGTGAGCCCTGAAATAGATCCATGCAAAGAAACAGGAAGCTGTTGTTTCCTAGGTATTCGTCATTGGCCACAGGAGGGCAGTATAAGCAGTGTTTCTTGAGGGAAGGGTGATGGTTTAAAGTGGAGGCTGTGTCAACAAGGAAACAGAACTCCAAAAAAGGTCCTGAAATTCTCAGCCTATTATCTTGATCTTTTAGTCTTTTTGGGGTGAATTTTTACTAATGAAAGCTCTTACGGGTTGGGGGAAAAACAAAGATTGGTACTTGTGGGCTGCAACAGAAAATACTTTTCATAACAGACTTTCTCTGCATTCTACATTAAGATTCAGCAGTGCTATGCTTTGCTCTTCTTTCACTCATTTATTCATTCATTTAGTTATTCAGCCATTAAAAATTTATTTAGAGTGCTAAGCACTATTTTAGGTGTTGAGGATACAGCAATGAACAAGACAGGCTCTGCCTTCATGGAGCTTATGTTTTATGAAAGGAGACAGTCAACTAATACACAAACAATTATATAATATTATAGGTAGTGATAAGAACTGTGAGGGAAAAGCAGGGTAAGGGAATAGAGAATGATGTGGTAGTGCAATTTTAGAGAGGGTGATGAGGGAAGTACTCTTTGAGGAGGTGGGAGAGCTAAATTTGTAGATAGCTAGGAGAAAACTTTTCAGGCAAAGTCAAATTCTTAGTCCTATATCTGATTTCCTCCCCCTAAAATTCCACCGCCTATCACATAATTATATACAACCTAATACTCTAACTTAAGTTAATCACCCATTGCCCTTTGCTAAGAGTAACACCTGGGAGCAAGTCTGTGACTGCCATTCCTTTGGCAAGGCTAGTGGAGATTTAAAACAACCAGTGCTTTATCGCAAGCTACAACAAGTAATAGCTTTTTGAGCTTTAGGAAAATTAAGGGACTTGTCTGAGGTCACACAGCTGTCAAGAAGCAGAGGCTGGACTTATATCTAAAAGTCTTTAACTGCTCATTTGCTGTTTTTCTTATTTTGCCATGAGCTTCTCAAGGCACTGTAGGGGCACAGCAGCACACTTGAGCATAAGTGACTTTAGGTGAATGTGACCTCTTACAGGTAACTTTTCCTAAGGGTATTTTGACAGGAAGACCCATGTTCAGAATAAGGGAGGTGACAGGTTCAATCTACTTCCCAATGTCACTCTCACCTGAGTTTGTTTTCTGAGGGATGTAGACACTCTGAAGAGCAGCCAGCCTGCAAAGAGGACTGCAAACCATACCACAAATGGAAGAGCATAAAGAAATGGTTATATTTATATTTATGGAAAACATATGTGTGTAGAGGGGTTGTTTAGGAAGACTTGGAGTTGAACCCACAATACATGTTCTTAACCTTCTGCTTAGAAGGACTTGACTTTTGCTTTGTTGTTGTTTTTGCATGGCCCAGAGGGTAGCACTGTAACAAATGGGAAGAAGCCACAGAATAGTCAATTTCAGCTCAAAATGAATGATGACTTTGGATGCTTCAGAATGAGTTTCCTGTTACTGAAAATATTCCAGCAGTTGCTGGACAAAACTTATCAGGAATAGTGGGGAAAAGGGGTGGCTTTGGAAACAGATCGCAATTCAAATCCTGCTACTGCTGCATCCTACCTTTATGGCTATGGCCAAATGATGTAAACATTATGAGCCATAGTCTCTAAGTCTTTAAAATAATCATAACAATTTCTTCTTCTTAGACTTCTAGGGATAATTAAATAAAATAATAAATTGAAAGGCCTCACACCACGTGTGCCCAAAGTAGGTGTTTTCTCTTCCTCCTCTTCCTTCACCTTCTCCCCCATCACATATGCTGTGGAGAGGATTTCTATACAGGAAAGTTGGAAGGAGATTATCTATTTTTCCCTTTTGAACATAAAATTATTGATTTGTTCTATAGTCATCAACAGTTTTATTCATTATTTAATTGCACTTGGAATGCTTACTGTATGGCACTGAAATTATATGCTTCATTGATTTTCTTTCTCACTAGACTGTAAGCTTCCAGAAAGACTCTCTGTATCCCTTAGCTGTCAGGGTCTTATGGGAGAAAACTGTCATTCAGAATATTTCTGAGGGAGGGAACATCAAAGAAGGTTTTTTGGAGGGCATGGCACCTGAGCTGAGCCTTGAAGTTGGGAGCTGGAGAAGGAAAGCAGCAGTTTACATAGGCCCTGAGGCAAGAGAATCTAGTGGGTTATGAGAACTACTTTAGCTTCTGTGTAGCTAGAAGTGCTTATTGAATTGAACTGATATTGGAGGAGTGGTGATTTCTGTCCTGAATATTTGAACTACGTAGGAGTTTTTGTTCTCAAGGAGCTGACGTTTTTAAATAGAGCTGACATGTATGAATATGCAAGAGCATCTAGTGACATCAGTTGCCAAGACAATGAACAGACAGGACTCAATATCTGTAGACTGCCTGTGGCAGGCATGAGAGACTGGACTATGGGGTGACTAGGCTGGAGGTTGGATGGAAAAATAACTGAATAGCAGTAAAGGATCAGAATGAAAAGTAGAACCTTCCTTGGGAGTTCTTTCTGGCAGAAGTGGAATTTTGGGAGCTATTCAAAACATGAGAAGCAAAAGACAACTAAGAATTTTTTTTCTTTTTTTTTTTTCCTGACAGAAAGCAAAGCTTTCAGACCCAGGAATCTTGGGCTGAAAGGGAGGCCGCTAGGGCCTATATCGGGACATTGAAATAGTTTATTTGTGTGACCTAGGAGACATCATGTCAGGTGATATTGAAAGATGAAGCATGTGGCATCTAGTGACATATATATAGCATAGTGTTTACAAGTACAGGCTCTAGAGCCAGACTGAGTTCATATCTGTGCCCACCACTTACTAGCCATGTGACCTTGGGCAAGTTATTTAACTTCCTTCTTCTTTAGTTTCCTCATCTATAAAATATAAAGACAATAGTATACTCCTTATATGGTTGTTGTGTGAAAATTAAAAGATTTAATGTATGTGAAAGGCTTAGAACAGTGCCTGGCACAGAGTAAGTATAAGTGTTAGTTGTTATTGCCATTATTATTATTACTATTATTATTATTATCTGTTGAACTGCCTTTGGGGCCTCTGAAATAGTGTGAATTTGGAAGCGTTATTATTCTAGGCCCTCTCATGGAATGATTACCTCAGCCCTGGCTATGGCAGAAGTAGTGATTACATCTGGCTCAAAGATATGGAAGAAATTTCTCACTACTGAGATTGTTCCAAAGATGAAGAAGCTGTTTTAGGAGGGAGGAACCACACATTTGTTGGAGTTGTTGGAGCTGAGACTGGATAACTAATTGGTGGGGACGTTGCAGTAGGGATTGACGTATGGAGTTGGGGTTTGCTGGAACAAGAGATTCTCTGATTCCTTGATACTTATCAGCAGAGGGGCTGGATCTGGGAAGGAGTTACTGCTACTCAAAATGTGGTGAGCAGAGTTGAATGATCACCTAAATCAGAAGGCTACCCAGACATGGACAGAGCTGGTATCAAAGGCCATGTTTCAGGACCTGAAATCTCTCAAAAGGTGCAAGGTTTCTGGTTCCTACTCTGCCAGCAATTATCTGTGTAATCTTGGAAATGTTGATTTTCTTCTTTGGAAACCTGGAATATGAGGGTTTAGATTTTATCTGTGGGCCCACTGAGTCTTGCCTTCTGTGATTGGAAGATATGATTCTTTGAGTGGAGACAAGTGGATGAAGGAGACCTTCATATATTCAACAGGTATATATGAAGCACCTACTAAATGTCAGGCACTGTACTGGGCATGAGGGAGAAAGCTGTGAACAAGACAGTCAGGGTCTCTGCCCTCCTAGCTCCACAGTCCAGTGAAGGGTACAAACAAGAAGAAAATGACAATGCAGTTTAACAAATGTTTCAAGAGGGCTAAACATAGGGTCTTATGGGGGAGAACTATCATTCAGAATACTTGAGGGAGGGAACATCAAAGAAGGTTTTTTGGAAGGCGTGGCACCTGAGTTGAGCTTTGTAGTGGGGAACTGGCGAAGGAAAGCAGCAGTTTACATAGGCCCTGAGGCAAGAGAAACTAGTGGGTTATGAGAACTACTGTAGGTTCTGTATAGCTAGAAAATAGAGGATTAGAGGGCACTGGTAAAAGCTTAGGTTAAAGAGGCCAGAGGACACCAGACTGGCAAGGCTCTTTATGCCATGCTACAGAATTTGCCTTAAAGGCATTGGGCACTATTGAAGGCCTTTGAGCAGAGGAATTGTGTAAGGCAAGTTTTAGTTGCAAAAAATAAATCACTGTAGTTCTTTTCAGCAAAAGGGGTTTTAACACAGAAAATCAAATGCTTAACAATATTGGTGGAAAGGCTGGAGGGGCAAGCTTTAAGCTGGACCTCCAGGAATGACTCCCAGAGCAATGCCAGTGTATCTCTGCCACGAGAGTAAGATAAGGCATGAAGGGTTATAGGAGCACAGTATCTTATCTGCAATCTAGGAATCAAGAAGCTGACACTGCCCAAACTATTGGCTAGAGTATCATCATGCCTGCCAGATCCTCAGTGGCAAAAAAAAAGTGTCATTCTCTGGCTCTCAAAATGTACAAAACCAATGACCAGACACTAGAACTTGTGAAAACACAGCCACAGAAAACCTCAACACCTCCACCATTGTGCTCACCAGCAGAATCCGGCAAAGATGGCTTCTGCCGCACCACCTCTTTCTAAATATTGCACATGTACATATGATTGACATCACTATATCACATCCAGAACACTGGCTGCAACGGAGTCTGAAAAATGTCAATTTTGTTGCAGTTTTTTTTGTTTTTGTTTTTAGTTTTTCAACAATATTAGGAAAGCAGGCTAGAAGGAGGACGGCATGGATCCTTAGCAATCAATCCATCATATCTACCACAGGATTGATAAGAGCAAAACTGCTTTTGAGAGAGAATTTGGGCAGAAAAGTAGAGGCTGAATTGAGGAGGAAGAGCAGCACAAGAGGCCAGGTAATGAATAATAATAAATAAGAGATTATGAAGAACTGAAAGGTAGTGGCAGCAGGGAGAGAAAGGGACAAGTGACAGAGATATTAAGGAGGAAGATAATCAGCAGGACTAGGAGACTGGTCAGCAAGGTGAGGGAAAGACAGGACTTATGAATATTTTTTTTCTGGTGTCTGGCTAGCTCAGTGTGTGATGACTGCCATTCCCAAAGAGAGAGAACTCAGGAAAAGATGGAAGCTGGTAGGGCTGGGAGAACATGACTTCAATTTTGTACTTAATAAGTTTGATGTGCTTGTGAGATAGTAAGGAGGAGATATCCAGAAAGCAATTGGAGATTCCAAGCAGTTGGAGAGTCCAAGAGACCATCCTGTGTCATCATTATCTCTCTGCTTACAGACAAGCAAAGTTCTATGTCTGTTTTGTTTCCCACTGGTGTTCAGTAACTTTATTTGAAAGGAGGTGCATCAATGTGCAATGTAGGTGGTAGTTCAAGCATTGGGAGTGGATGAGCCCATTCAGGGCAAGTGCAGAATGAGAAGAAAAAGGGGCTGTGATCAGAAGAACTCTGAAAAATCAAAGCATCAATGACTGGATGAAGAAGAACCCAGAAAGGACATAAAGACTGTAATCAGACAGGTCATGTGTATGGTATCCTCAAGGCAAAGTTGCATTTTAGAAATAGAGAAGGCATCAGTAGAGTCAAATGGGAGAGAAGTTAGAAAAGATAAAGTTGGAAACTTGGCCATGAAATCTAGCAACAAGTTGGTTATTAGTTTATATTCTCAAGAGGTTCCAGTTTTCTATAAGATGATGAGGGTAAAGCCAGGATGCAGTGGGTTGAGGGGTCAAAAGATAGTGAGGAAGGAGGAGAAATAGGACAAGAGTGAACTTTCAAAGGGAAGTAAAAATATTCTAGTTGCTTATATTATGATACTGTCCTGATCACCAGTTATCTGTCACAACGTAATCTAGAAGAGTGACTTTCAAACTGTATTGACATTACTTGCTGTAAGAAATACATTTTACATAACAACCCAGTGCATTTATATTTATAGCTAACTGAAACAAAAGCTTAATGAAACAGTATTTGCCCTAACTATATGGACATTTCATATAAATGGAATTATATAGAAGCCTTTTTTTAAAGCATAATGCTTTTGCAGTTCATCTATGTTGTAGCATGTATCAGTACTTCATTCATTTTTATGACTGAATAATAGCCCATGGTATAGCTATACCACATTTTGTTTATCCATTCATCAGTTGACAGACATTTGAATTGCTTCTATCTTCTAGCTATTGTGAATAATACTACTATTGACATTCATGTACACATTTTTTTGTGAATATGCTATCATTTTTCTTAAGTATAGACTTAGGAGTGAAATTGTTGGGTCAAATGCTAACTCTATGTTTATTTTTTTGAGTTAGAGTCTCACTCTGTTGCACATGCTGGAGTGCAGTGGCATGCTCAAGATAATCAAGGCTCATGGCAGCCTCGACCTTCTGGGACCAGGCGATCTTTCCACCTTAGCATCCTGCGTAGCTTGGATTACAGGCGCGTACCACCACACCTGGCTAATTTTTAAATATATATATATATATATATATATATGTATTGTAGAAATGTGATTTCACTATGTTGTCCAGGCTGGTCTCAAACTCCTTGGCTCAAGTGATCTACCCGCCTTGGCTTCCCAAAGTGCTGTGTTTAACTTTTTGAGGAACTAAGAGATTGTTTTCCAAAGTAGCTACAGCATTTTACATTCCCGCTAGGTGTATTATGAGGATTCCAGTGTATTCACAACCTCTAGGACACTTGTCACTATCTGGCTTTTTATTATAGCCATTCTAGTGGGTGTAAAGTGGTATCTCATTATAAACAACACTGGAGTGAATATCATGTATCTACATTTCCTGCATTTTATTTGAATTTTCTTGATGGCTAAGGATGTTGAGCGTGTTTTCATGTGTTTATTGACTGCTTCTTTGGAAAATGTCTATTCAGACCATTTAACAATTTTTAAATTGGGTTATATTTATCTTTATGAGTTTTAAGAGTTCTTTATTCTAGATACAAATCTCTTATCAGATATATAATTTGCAAATGTTTTCTCTCATTCTGTGGATTCTCTTTTGACATTCTTGATAATGGTCCTCTGAAGCCTAATTAAAAAAAATTTTTTTTGATTAAATCCAGTTTTTCTTTTTCTTTTTTTGTTCGTATTTTATATCATATGTAAGAAATTATTGTCAAATCCAAAGTCACAAAGATTTACTTTTATTCTCCCCATTAAAACTACAATATCATTATCACATCTAAACAATTAATAATTTTTAAAATATCATCAAATATTCAGTGTATATTGAAATTTCCAGTTGTTTCATAAATGTCACACGTGTTTATTATATGTGCAGATTCCACCTGAGTCAGTATGTTTTCTTCTTCTTAATTTTTTATTTTTTAATTTTAAGGATGTGGGGTACAGTTCAGGATTAGGTACGCAGTACAGATGAAGTTTGGGCCTCCCGTTGGTCCCCACTTTGCCTGGTTTGAGATCACGTACCCTTATTGATGTTATGTGTCCTCATCCCCTCCCCTGGCAGTGTCCCGCTACTGTCAATTCCTTTCTTATAGATATTATGGTAAAGGTTCAGGGTCTGTTTATGAGTGAGAACATGTGGTACTCAGTTCTTTGTTTCTGTGACAGATCACTGAGTCTTATAGACTCTAAATCTATCCAAGTTGCTGTGAAAGTGGACTGGATAAAAAAATGCGGTACATATATACAATGGAATATTACATAGCGATAAATATGTTTTCTTCTTATATAAAATAATGAACCAGATTTTTGGTCCTGTAACCAACAGTGGTTTACAGTGCAGATATAGTTTTACAGTGTGGATTTTACAATCTGTATCCCTGTATTGAAGTTTAACACATTCCTCTGTCCTCTGTGTTGATAGTTGGATCTAGAAACCTAATCTTATTCAGGGACTTTTGTTTGTTTTTGCAAGAATCACTCATGACTGGTTCCATGAGGCAAAACTTTTAATTAAAGTAGGATTTCTTTGGAGTTTATTCTATCTTGTAGGGCCAGGGTACATTTTGTTTATGACCTGTATCCATTCAGAATTTCAAACAGATAGATGAATGTCCCAGCCTCAAAGATTTCTAGAAAATAGAAAGCAACTCTCGTTCCTCTTAGAATCCATAGTACGCTGGCAATTCTGGAACTTAATTTGTTCTATCCTTGGTTAATCCAGTCTCTTGTCCCTCTCCACCAATATCTATCTGTTCACTCATATAGTCTCAGAATGTAAGAGCATAAAAGGCCCTGAAAGATCTTTTGTACAAGGGTGTCCTTGATTCTTGAGGTCCTAGGAAACCACTGAAATTATATGTATTTTTCTGAGGTTTCACTTAATTCTCAATTAAGTCTAAGTCCTTGTGTTACAGAAGGGAGATCGAGGGCCTGACAGGGAAAGAGAATTGCCCAAAAGTCATATAACAAGCTTGAGGTAGGATTGGGAGAAAATTTGAAACCTTCTGGTCTCTGGTCCAGTGTTTTCTTGCCCCATAGCTCCAAACATCAGTCACGGACATAAAGCAGGGCAATGATTACAAGCAGATTTCAAATTCTGTAGAGGTTTTTCCATGGCAAATGTTTAACCTTATGCTGGCTTCCCTTGGTAGTTAAAAGAGTGCAAGCTGTCATAATCTGAATAAACCATAATAAAGAAGGGAAATATTACTGGGTGAGGATAGCAATATCAGAGACAGTCAAATATAATTGGATTTTGGAAATTGTGTAGTGTGTCCGTGTGGTTCTTTTCACAGCACTGCTTTTTTTGAATTTTCATAGCTAATTGTGAGTTGCTAGTAAATTCTTAGTGGCCAAAACCTTCTTTGCCTCCCCTTGGTCCAGGCTCCGAACAAAGTGGCTGCCTTTTTCCTATCTACTTATTCCTTCTTTTCATTCTTTCTCCCACCTCCACATCTTTTTTCCTGCGTTTTCCCTACTGTTCTTCTTTAATATATCCCCATCTCTTCTCCCTCATTTTCATCTTTCCTTCTCTTTCTCCCTCTTTCTGGAATATCGCCTTCCATACTTTCTTCCTCCCTCCATCCTGTTAGGTCTATTCTCTCCCCATTTCCCAATCCTTTTCTCCTCTCCTCCCTATCTCCCTACATCCCCCCAACCCGCCCCTAACAAGCTCCCCACCCCCACGCCAGAACTGGTGGCTGGTGACTCCCGCCAGTCGGGATGGAGCGAGCCCGCTGGGGGAGCCTCGGGCCCTCCGATTGGCTGCCGCAGCTAGCACGCCAGCTCCAGTCCCTCCCCTAGGGAGCGAACGCGCCGCTCCGGCATCTGCTATTGGCCGGCGGGTCTGTCAGCGACTCTGGCCGCGCCTCACGCAGGCGCCCGCTGTCTCTGGGTGAATAAAAAGGCAGCCTACGGGCTGAAGTGGGGGTGGGGAGAGGAAGAGGACCAGGGCCAGGGCCAGCGAGACAGGGATCGAACGAGTCGCTGGCAGCCGGGAATCCCGCGAAGAGAGCGAGCAGGCGTAGGAAAGCGAGCGAATTAGAGGGAGTAGGGGAGACCGAGACTGACCGGTAGCCAGATAGGCGAACGGACGCACGCCCGGACAGACTGACCGAGCAGGCGCCGGAGAACCTCTCTCACAGGTTCCTCCCGCCTTTCCCTTTGAAAGCCAGGATTTTACCTTTCTTTTGGCGCCCGAGGGACAATGCTGGACTCTGCTAACTTCAGCGCAAGCTAAGATTTCTCAGCTAGGGAAGGAAAATCATCCCAATTCTGAGAGGGGGGAACCAAGCACCCCTGTCCCCATCCCCCCTCCCCTCCCCCTTGACCAAACTCGGGCGCCAAACCCAGCCCTTCCCTAACCACCCGACTTCCTCTTCTCCTTTTTAGCATGGTGGCTGTATGGACAGTCTGACAGAACAGAGATTGACATCTCCCAATCTGCCGGCCCCCCATCTGGAACACTACAGTGTTCTGCATTGCACCATGACCCTGGATGTGCAAACTGTAGTCGTTTTTGCCGTGATCGTAGTCCTACTTCTTGTCAATGTCATACTCATGTTTTTCCTGGGAACGCGCTGAATGGAGTCCAGCCACCTGAGCTGTTGCGAACTCTCGCTTTGATTTCATCCCAAGAGCCACCGAGAAAAAAAATCAAGATAAACAGAGACAGGGAAAGAGAGGGAGAGAAAGAGCAAGCTTTCTTACTCAGGGGGGAAAACGTTTTGAGCTTCAACATGGCCTCGCTGTGATATGTATGACGTTGGTATATTATCTCTCCCTAAATCTTTTGTCATGTGTTTTAAGTATGCCTTTGCCTGTAGTTGCCTATTGCTTGAGTGAAATTGTTGATAAAGAAATGCTTTCTATTTAAGTGTGCATGCGTGTGTGCATTTTTCATCTACGTGGCGTTCGTGGAGCAAGCTCTGCGTTCTCAAACAGTGGCTTTGCTGTTTGCTATGTCTTGTCAACTCATTTTCTTGAAAACTACCTTTAAACTCTGTCAGGGAATTTTAGTCAAAATTTCTCTCTTGATACCAGGAGTGCATTTGAGTTTGTTTGCAGGGGAAAAGAGTTTGTGGGAGAGTATGATGAAATTTTGGCATTGATTGAAAGACAGCCTTGTGCTGGATAATTAGAAGGAAAAATTGATGCAAGAAATGGATTTAAGGAAGATGATTCTTTAGTCTCTAATGAGAAGCAAGAATTTGGGAAGTGTTATGGTGGGATGCGTTCAGCTGGCAGTTGGTGACTGTGTCCTTTGAATCTCAATTTGCTGTCCAGGCCTCATGGTTTCCAATTTGGAAAGAAGCCACTTTTAAAACACTTTTTAAAGCATTAAATGTCAGTTTATTTGGAATTATAATGTAGTGGTACATAAAAGCATTTTCTGACTTTTTGAATTGGCACGAGAGGGCTTTGACAAGAACTGTTTGGGCTCCTTTTCCGAAATATTGTACCGCTGGATTTCAGTTTGGGAATTTTTTTCCTCTATGTCTCACCCTCCCCCCCCCCAAGCCCCAGCTTTTTACCCAGCTTGGGAATAATAGTATTGGCTATGGCTCCTTTGAGGTAATCTCATTTGTCATTTTCAAGGATGTTCTTGAACTGCATCTTAAATAGAACTTGATAGTGCTGATGAAAAAGTGGTAGTGTTATTGTGTGCTTCCTTGTTTGTTACTTTAAAATCAGAAGTCGCTCTAATGGAAACATTCCCACAAACAAACTGAAAGTATGTAATGTGCTAAATTGATAGTTTTGAGTGCACACACACACACACACACACACACACACACACACAGAAATCTAGATGGAATGGGATGATTTCAGAAAATGCATAAGATGGAAGCAACATTCCAATTTGAGATTTGTCTATATCAGATGGCGATGGTGGTGGCTGCTGTTATTATTGCTAGTGTTATTATTTTTATATTTCTCTTTCCGTTGAGAAAGCTCTTGGCAGAGCCAGGAAAAAAAAAAAAAACTGTGTCTGATGCCAGTGTGCATAATACTTGTTTGTTTGCTTTTTCTCCTCTGCGGATGTAGGCAGGTCTTCCTCATTCTGATGCTTACTTGACTTGAAATAATGCCATTTCTAACTCATGTAGCACTGCACATGTCTACACACATGTTCCCCCCTACACCCGTGTGGGCGGCTGCTCATGTGTGATGTGCACATCTACTGGCATTATGCTGTCTGTCAAGTTCCATGTCCTGTTGTTCAATCTCTTTGGAAATGATTTTGAAGAGAAGAGGGCCTATGAAGGGAGCTCTTGAAATTGTCCTGACCACAGGACCCAGAGAGTATTATTTAATGGCATCAGAAGAGATTTTGAGCCTCAAAATATGCTCTAGTTGACTCAGTGTGTGAGAAGCTGAAGGCCTTTTGGGGGGTGGGGTGGAGGTAAGCATAATCTGCGAAGTTTACTGGCCTTGATTCTTGTTAATTACTGTTTGTGCTTTTTGTACGGACTCCCTGGTAGAACTTTTTTCTTTGTACAGAAAATCTAGTGAAGGTTTTTTTTTTCTTCTTAGCTCCATTATAGTAGGTTTATATCTTGTCTGGGTACTTTGTTTTGAGACCGTTTTGGAGAGCAGAGAAAAAGCTCTATGATGGGCAGCTGCAGACTTTTTTTTCCTTCTGTTTTTACTGTTGTTGTTATTATTTTTTCATTTAGTGGTTGTTTGACCTTGGACAACTTTTTCTTCCTCAATGGGTTTGGGATTCCCTGTAACATTGACATTTGGGGATGGTTGGACTAGATGACCTCCAAGTTCTTGCATTTTATGATTTTGGACACCCGTGAGGACTTGAAGTCAGAGGGGCATGAACTGGAAAAACAAGTGAAAATGAAAACAAATATTAATCAAGGGATGATGGAAGGAGGGAATGGATATCTGATTACTGGTGTCTGGAGAATCAGTTTACCTAAGGGATTTTTGCCTAGCTATATGAGAAGGAAACTAGAACTGCAACAAGGAAATGCCTTTTGACTTTTTGTTTTTCTAAGGGGGAAAGGAGGTCTCAGACAAGTCTAAGTTTATGACTAAGTAATGTCACGAAATGCCTTCCCCTCTGGGTGCCTGACAGACCTTTGGCAGAAAACCTTTGAGAATGTGTGTGTGCAGGGTGTGCTGCAGTATGTTCGTGTGTGTGTGTGCATGCTATTGTGTGTGGTTGGGGGGATGGTAAAAATGAGGAAAGACAGCATTGAGTTTCATAGTTCTGAATGACCTTGTGCTAGGGCCTGTAAGGATTTGACTGGTGATACATAGAATGGGTAGGTATCACCCATGCCGGTTCTTTTTCCATCACCTAAAACCCCTCAGACTAGAGAGGTAGCTCAAATGAGCCCTTCCATCAGTAATTCAGCTGTTGAAATGGGTTAGCACTTTTATTTTATTTTTATTTTTATTTTTTTTGAGTTGGAGTCTCA